>NC_061122.1:160667223-160819278 GCF_002878395.1 Capsicum annuum | reverse complement strand
ACTTAGGGCCAGAAAGTTGTAAGTGAGTACCTATTAGCTCAAGTGTTGAGAACAAATGAATAAGAAAAAAGAAAGGATACAACAAAGGAAAGAGAAGCACAAAGGGTGCAAGAAAAAGAAATGAAAAGAAAATGGGTGAACCAAGGAAATAAAAAGTAGGCACATGTGTAAAAAGTAAGAATAAAAGAAGTTCTCATGATCAAAAGTGGGATGGAATAGTGTGATGTAGATATTCAAGGAGGGTATAGCCATGTTGTTCCAAAAAGATATCTAACCCTACCCTGAACCTACGTTACAAGCTCAAAAACCCCTTCGTGATTTCCAACCAAGTATTCATTGTAGTGGCGATTGAAAATTGGGGCAAGCCTATGGCATGGTACTTGTTAGCATCAAGATTTCATGAGAGAGAGTGTGTCTCTTACACTTCAATTCCTTGTTGCATAATTAATGACTTGGTGTGTGGAATTTTCTTTCTTGTGAGGAGGCATGTAAATAAGTCAAGGTGGGTGATTTTGTCATCTCCTGTAAAATAAGGAAAAAAGAAGTATAATAAAGTTGAGGTCAAGGGTGAGTCATTTATAGAATTTTAGTGATTGTTGCATGGTTGCTCTTTAAAGTCTCTTGCATCTTTAAAAAATCACATTTTATGTTGAGGGGTGTTGTGAAAATATTTTGCCCATGTTTGAAGAGCTAAATTGTGGTATTAACTAAGCTTGAAGTCATTATGATCATTTGGGTCATTCAATGTGGGCATAAATGTGCATCGTCTTATGGTAAGAGGTAGTGTTGCTTGAGGAAAAGCAAAGATTTAAGTTGGGGGTGTTGATGAGTGGAGAATTTACCAATCATTTGCACTCGCTATTCATACACATTGCTATGATTTAAATGTATAAGTGAGACATATGTATGATTAAATGCACTAATCTCCACATATTACAGGTATACAAGTTATGAGATCAAAAGATGTGGACTTGAGCTCAAAAGGATCAATAGAAGATAAAAGAAGTGCAACTGGAAGACCTGGAGCAAAAATAGGCCTCAGTTACCGAAATTGCATTCTGAGGGCTGTGATCATGGCCAGTCAAGAAGGTCAACAATCATGATCGTGTTGATTTACCCACGGTCGTGGTAGTAACGATCACAACAAATCTAGTGCAATCGTGACAATGTGGGTTTATGCCTAGGGGTAGTTTTGTAATTTGTAGCAACCGACCCCAAACCCTTAAAAGCTTAAAACCCTTTCTCATTTTGGACATTCTCGATACTACCAATTCTTTGAATTTGAAATTGAAATCCTAAATTAGGCAAGAACTTTAATTTGATTTGGAGATTTGGATTTTGATATTTGTGAAGAATGGATGCCTTGAACAATCCTTTTGGTATATGTTTATTTCTTTTCTTCAAGAGTACCTAAATCGTTTAGTCTCGGGATTATGTTGAACTAGGGTGCAATTAGTTGTGGGGTGTGATGTACTTGTGTATATGGTAGTTAGTTGATAATGGGTTCAACTATTGCTTGATTAAATTGGTTGGGATTTGTGGGTGAAAGCCCCAAATACTCAAAATGGGTTTGTGGGTGAAAACCCTTAACTCTTGAAAGCTCAAACTACCCTTGAAAGAGAGGTTAGGGTGAACTTCTGGAACCTACATCATCCTTGAAAGAAGGATGTGGGACAATTAATGGATTTAGTTTACTAATTCTCACTATCTTAGACATAAGAGTGGGTATGAAGTTGACTATATCTTGGGTATCATCCTAGAAATAGGGATACCCAATTGAGGTACTAGGTGAATATAGTTAAAACACTTATTAGGTATCCGAAAGGTTCAATAGGTGAAATTCTTAAGGTTTTATTGACAAGATAGCCTCAAGGACCCAAGACAAAATCTACACACACCCGTACCTAATTTGCCCTTAGTTAGACATAATCCCAAGATTCTCTTTATATCAAAGTTAAATTACAATTGTTGTGTAGTTTGTAGAATTGAGTTACTATTGACACACACTCCCAAAACCAAAAACCCCCATTTTAAATCATGTTTTTTAACTTTATTTGCACTTTGGGTGTTTTCTTAGTAAGTGTTAAGACCCATAATACTAGAATTCTACTTTTCACTCCTTGTGGATTCGACCTCAACAAAATATTAGATATTAATAATGACCATTCTATAAAAAAATTGCATGGTATAGGTGAGTGTTATTAGTGAGACCAAGAATTATGGTGAGAAAACCACCAATTGATGCCTAGATGATCAATCCCTAAAAACCCTAGCTTTACTCTTGTATTAGGAGTTTAAAGAGCAGAGTGATGTTTATGATGGGTTATCTAATGGAATTAGGAACAAAAGAAGGTGTTTTAAGTCGTGGAATAGTGCAGAGAAAGGGACAATGTCACGCCTCAAATCTTATCGAGGCGGATAGGCACCGTAGCCATGAAGGCCCGAGAGAATCAATCTATAACCTTGTACTTCTCATGTATGTAATTATAATAACCAAAGGGTTTTCCATACATGGATATAATGCATTTATGAGAAATAAACAACAAGCCTAAAACTATATATACCAGACTTGGTCGTGAGGGCCATAACATCTAAAAGATAAGACTCTATCATGCTTAACTTTACATTGGTCTAAAAAGCCTCTAAAAGATACATAGACACCTAGTTAAGGTTAGGACAAACCCCCGCCATACTCTTAACTTCTATACAATACCAAAATATATAAAACAGACTCGAAAAGCCCCAAATCAATCTGGAGCTCACCAATAGCCGCTGGATATCTGGGCTCCTACTGAGAAGGTGTATTAGCTGAAGCACCTATGCCTACAACATGAAATACAGGTCCCCCATAAGGGGCGTCAGTATGAAAATATGTACTGAGTATGTAAGGCTGAAGGTAACAATACATGATAAAAGAGCTCAATAGAAATCAGATATAAGTGTATAACTAGCGCTAGTATACCACCTTTATATATACTTGCGGGACCAGGTACATTACATTCTTTTCTTCATTTTTACCCTTTTTACTTCATAATCTTTGTAAGCCATATAATGCAAATGACCAGCTGATCAGTGGTAAATAGAAAAATCGGGATCGGCCCATGCGCCCGTGAGCTACCACCCAGATATAAACATTGGGATCAGCCCATGCTAGGCTTATGCCCCTGAGCTTCCACCTACATAGAAGGTATCGGGATCGGCATGGTCATAACATCTTGGTACCTTTGAACAATAATGTACCAATAATAAGAGACATGTGAATAAACACTTATGCAATGAAAAAGAGGTATCAAATAGATTGTACACGGATGAAATAACCAGGAGCTGAAAATAACATACGGGTCTTATTTGACTTAAAGAAGAATTCTTGAGACTTGCTAGTAAATGTTAAAATGCAAACTCAATAATAAGCATGTGGTGAGGTATTTTAATACATTTGGGAGCAGGAATAAGGTCGTTAGATAGATAGGAGATCATGTATTGCTATTGGGTATTACTTACTATAGGAAAGCTTTAGAAGCTTATATTGTACCAAAAGTGCTAGATTTCATGCTAAAGAATATGACATAGAGTAGCCTTACATACCTGGTCGTACAAATCCGATACTAACCTAACTTGACTTTCCGCCTTTTAGATTACTTATCTATAATAAAATATATGGTAAACTAATATTAGCAACCAATCGACAAATTTGGGCTACTTAACTTTACCAAAATAGTAGCCGGGCAGTAATGCCTTAATGTACCAATCAAGGGTGTTATTTTAACCTTTTTCTCCTCCAATTACATCCATATACATACAGATTCTTTTAAGATCCCCCGAAACAACTTTGACTTCATTACACCCTCCAAAATGGTATACAAAATAGAATGAGTAATAAACGTGTACAATAAGTAGCTTGGTGATGTACCACCACACCTTTATTCTATATTTCAATACGAACTAATCACACCTTTTCACAACATCAACCTGGCAGTCCCCAACATATACACGCAAAACAGTCCACAAACAACCCCAAATGTCCTTTAATATAGGAACCAAATATTGAACTCACTATCCCTTGAGTTCTTAACAACAATAGATGTGCAATGCTCTACCAATACATGTATATTGGAAAAGGTAAAAAATGGACAGTATCCATACCTTAATTTCTGTGGTAGTTTGGAACTGCCAAACTTATAGAGGGCTGTCCTATAATTTAATCATGAAGAACATAAGTCTCATAGTTTCCTTAAGATAAGATCATGACTTGTTCACTTACCTTTATCTTGGATGGAAGGTAAATCCCAAGAACCCTAGTGGAATTATAGGGCTGCTGTATAGCTAAGAGAGAGCAAGAGAGAAAACCTAGAAAGCTGTTTTTTTTGTCTAAGTTAAAATGAGCTAAAGGAGCTGATTTCAACCCATTTAAAGGGAGATGCTCTTTGCCTACTTTCTTGGACATTTTTGGTCCATACTTTGTCAAGTAGGTGATGCACCTACTGTCCCATTATATTAGGACTTTTTGGATCTAAAACTATTAGGCCTTTGCTGCCATTCTCCTTCTTTTATCTCCTTTAATTTGGGCCAGAATTAATTCAAGTAGGTGGTACTGTACTTAGCCCAATAAGCTGGTCAAGGGAGTCTTAGTAGGTAATGCACCTACTTAGTTCTTAGGTTGGTCAAAAGGTCAAAGTTGGTTACTCACCTACTATCTTAAATAAGTCAAGCAAGTACCTTAACAAAAATACTTCATTTTCAGTTCTTAATCCCTTTAATCTAACTTAAAACTTGTATGTATTTCATCACTTTAAACTTTAGATTCAAATACTAGCTTATGATCCCAAGTTTAAATAGCTGTATTGATGTTAAATTGGTTGCATCACATCAAAATGTACGGGCAGTATCTAGAACTTCATCTAATCCATCAATACTTGCATAACAAATCTCGTTCATTATTTGTACCACAAGGATATACCAAGTCTCATATAATTATAGCAAGTACATGCAAAAATACGGGGTGTTATAGAAAAATACCATATTACCCTTAATGAAATCGCATAGGAAAAACTGTTGCCAGTCATTACAGGTCAGCTAATAACTCATGGTGACTGATCACGAGTCGTCACCTTGACTCGTAAACTAACCAGACACTCTAGGCACCGCACGGTTATGGTCATGAGTCCCTCACCATGACTCGTGACCCTACCCTATGACTCATGGGGTCTTAGTCGCGATCAAGACAGAAACATCAGGCAACCTTACTGTTATGACAACAAATGGAACACTATGACTCGTGATAAGTGATAACGACTCATCACGTGAGTCATTTCCTGGGAAGTGATGAAAAAAATCAACAAATTTTAAGAGGCCAAAACTTGGGGTATTACACTATCCCCCTTCTCCTCCAGGATCATTCATCCCCAAATGAGTAGTCAAGGCACCCATTAGCATGATAAAAAAAAAGAACGCACACATACCCAAATGGCTAATTTGAAAGGCCACAAGAAATAGAACAAAATTCATACCTCAGGCATTTTTATCCAACATGGTGAATAGGTATTTGGAATTTGTGTCCTCTTCAGCTTTCCAATAGCTTCTTTCACTTTTTGATTCCTCTAGAGAACTTTTATCAAAGATACATCTTTAGTCCTCAACCCCTGAACTTGCCTATCCAAGATCTCGATCGGGACTTCCTTATAAGACAAGGAATTAAAAATACAAATATTCTCCATAAAGACAGTCAAAGAAAGATCACCCACATATTTTTTCAACATCGACACATGGAAAATCAGATGAATGGAACACAAACTCGAAGGTAAAATCCAACTCATAAGCAACATTTCCAACATTCCTCAAAATCTAATATGGACCAACATAATGGGTATTAGCTTCCCTTTCTTCCCATACCTTATCACTCTTTTCATAGGAGAAACTTTCATGAACACCCAATCACCTACTTCAAACTCCAACTCTTTTTGCCTCACATCCGCATAATACTTTTGGTGACTCCGAGCAATCTTAAGTCTTTCTCTAATCACCTTAACATTATGTATGGCCTAATACATCAATTCAGGACCAAACAATCTAGTCTCACCAACATCAAACCATCCATTAGGAGACCTACACCTTCTACCATAGAGAGACTCAAAATGAGCCATCTAAATGCTTAAATTATAACTATTATTTTATACAAATTAAATGAGAGGCAAGTGATCAACCTAAATTTCCTTAAAATCAATCATACAGGCCCTAAGTATATGCTTCAATGTCTGAATAGTCTGTTCCTCTTAACCATCCATTTGAGGGTGGAAAGCGGTGCTAAGGTTCACCTCGATCCCTAAATCTTTCTAAAATAAATGCCAAAAATGAGAAGAGAATTGTGTACCTCAATCTAAAATGATGGAAATTGGTGATCTATGTACTTGACAATTTCTTTAATAAACAACTTAGCATAATCCTCTCCAGAGTAGCTAGTCCTTAAAGGAAAGAAGTGAGCAGACTTAGACATTCTATCCACAATGACCCAAATCAAATCATACTGATGCTAAGACCGTGCAAGACCCTTAATGAAATCCATATTGATCATTTTCTAGTTCCACACAGATAACTCTATCTCTGGAGACATCTCACCAGGCCTCAAGTGTTCAACCTGCACCTGCTGACAGACCATATACTTAGCCATAAAATTTTCCACATCATTTTTTATATTACTCTACCATATCTTTTCTTCAAGTTATGGTACATCTTTGTTGAATTCAGATGAACTGTATCCTAGACTCATGAGCCTCAGCCAAAATCCTTTCTCACAACCTATCAATATTACAAATATACAACATACCTCGATGCCTCAAGGTGCCGTCTCCCCCAATCTCGCAAGTCATAACTTTTTTCTGACCCATATCATCCTTAATCTGAATAAGAATGAGATATAAGGCCTGCTTCTCCTTTTTCTCAGCACCAAGAGATGATTTAACCACTTCCTGAAAAAATAGTCCTCCATCCTTAGATCCATAAGACGAACTCCCAAGTTAGCCAATCGGTGAATGCCCTTAACTAATCCTCCCTTCTCCCCCTCCTCCACATGAGATAAGCTCCCCATAGATAATCTGCTAAGAGAATCAACAACAATATTAGCTTTACCTAGATGGTAGTACAATATGATGTCGTAATCCTTGAGCCATTTAAGTCACCGCTTCTACCAGAGATTCAACTTCTTCTGAGTGAACACATATTGTGAGATCTTATGGCCTAAATAAATGTCCAAATGCACCCCAAACAAAGAATAGCACCAGATCTTTAATGAAAAAACCATAGTCGCAAACTCTAAATTATGAGTCAAATAATTCCTTTCATGAACCTTAATCTATCGGGAAGCATAAGCCACTACCTTACCATGCTGTTTGACACACAACCCAGTCCTACATATAATGCATCACAATATACAAAAAAACCCTCAGTTTCCTTGAGAAGGGTCAAAACTGGAGCCAAAGTCAATTTTATCCTTCATCTTCTGAAAACAACCATCATAAGAGTAAGACCATAAGAACTTTACCTTTTTCTAAGTCAACTTTGTCAACGGAGCAGCAATAAAAGGGAAACTCTCCACAAACCTCCTATAATACCCAGCCAAGCCTAAGAAGCTCTGAATATCAATTGGAGTTGTGGGTCTAAGCCGCCTCTTAACTGCCATAACATTCTGTGGATCCACCCTGATCCCCTCACTAGAAATAATGTGCCTAAGAAAAGTCACAACATTCAACTAAACTCATATTTAGAAAATTGGGCTTTGAACCTTAAGAGTCTACAACATAATTTGGAGGTGACTAACTTGATCCTCCTTACTCTTAGAATATACCAAGATATCATCAATAAACACTATCACAAATAGATCCAAAAACAATCTAAACACCCAGTTCATAATATCCATAAGAGCAGCTAGAGCATTAGTCAACCCAAATGACATAACCAAAAACTTATAGTGGCCATATCGGGTCCAGAAAGTAGTCTTGGAATATTAATTTCTTAAATATTCAACTGATGATAACCCGAATGAAGATCAATCTTAGAAAAGCATCTAGAACCTTGAAGCTAGTCAAAGAGATCATCAATCCCAGGAATAGGGTACTTAATCTTCACTGTAACCTTATTCAACTACCGATAATCTATACACCTCTGAAGAGAACCATTTTTCTTATGAACAAAAAGAATGGAATTACCCTATGGAGAAATACTAGGGCAAATAAAGCCCTTATCAAGGAGATTCTTTAATTATTCCTTTATCTCTTTCAACTCAGTTGGAGACATTCTATTAGGAGGAATGGAAATAGGATGGGTATTCAATAGAAGATCAATCCCAAAATCTATTGAGTTCTAAGAAGTTCATCGCGAAACATTTCAGGAAACTCACTAAACACAGGGATAGATTCAAAAGGGGGACCCTCAAAATTAGATTCCTTAATCAAACTAGATGATATAAATACCCTTTAGAAATTAGTTTTCGGGCTCTAAGATAAGAGATAAACCTCTTTCTAGGTACTAAGGAACTCCCCCCCATTCAATTTACAATTCATTAGGAAATTGGAAACTGACCTTTTGGGTCCTAAAATCAGAAGAAACATAGCAGAAATGATGCTAATCCATCCCTAAAATTACATTGAGATCTACCATATCAAGCTCGACCGAATCCACCAATGTCTCTCTATGAATGATAGACACCACACAACCCCTATAGATTTTTTTAGCAACTATAGACTCACCTACTAGAGTAGACAAAAAAAAGATGTCAAAAATACATTCGAAACCAAACCCAAAATGCACAGCCACATATGGGGTCATATAAGAAAAGGTAGACCCCGAATCAAGCAAACAAAATACATCTCTAAAGAAATACTATAATGTACCGATAATAACATTAGGAGATGCCTTAGATTCCTGATGGGTAGCAAGAGCATAGAGACAATTCTGGCCAGTGCCAGTACCAAAAGTAGCACCTTTTTGTGCCAAAGCTGAAGAAGTGGTGACCTAAACCTTATTATCCCCAGTGGCTACCTTAGCTGCGAGACAGTTCCCAGGGTGACCATAATTCAAGCACATGTTCCTTTCCTCATGAAAATAACCACGGTGAAGCTGTTCATAAAATCTACTAGGGGGACACGATGGGGCTGACTGAGCTCCATTAGCTTGAGACTAGGCACCCTATGCTTTAGGACCACTGTTGGCCTAAAAGTGATGATAACTAAGTGGCTTGGGATAAGGAGCACTAGCGAGAGAATATGGACTAGAATTTCCCAAAGTCTTCTTTTTCGTCCACTGTCTGCCATCTCTCCCTCTATTTTTTTAATTTGCACCCTACTCTGAATACCTAAACTTCTTATTAGGCCTCTCCCTTATCTCCACCCATATTTTTATTAATCTTTCACCTGTTGCATATAAACTACAAGCCTGGAGATATCCATGACATTGTTTAACATAGTAGCTTTTATACTAAGTCATGGAACACTCTAGAAGAAAATTTTCTCATCTTCTCCCTTATAGAAGACACCAACTTTGGATCATAATGATAAAACTGCTAAAATTTCAAAGTGTACTCCTACACACTCATCTTCCCTTGCTTCAGATTCACAAACTCTTTAGCCTTAACTTTTCTTAACTCCTAAGAAAAGAAATGATCAAGAAAGGCAACTAAAAACTCATCCCATAAAGATGTCTCCGCATCATCACCTTTCAATTGCTCTCACTCTTATACCACTGATATGCTATATCTTTTAACTGGTAAGCAGCAAACTTCACACCCTCAGAATTAGTAGCATGCATCACCCTGAATATCTTCTCCATTTTATCAACAAACCTTTAAGGATCCTTATCAACCTTAGATCCTATAAAGGTCGGAGGCGTCAACCCATAAACTATCCAACTCGAGTGACCTTAGAAGAAGAAATGCTAGAACAAACATGATTAGACTGACGAGACTGAAAGGCCACCAACTGAGCAAGCAGATGAATAGATTGGGCATTAAAAACATCACCCTAAGGCATCAGGGCATGAGCATCATCATCTAGAAAGCCCGAGGAGGACTAGTAGGAACCAGTGGAAATCCACAACAGGGCAGTGCAATCAAGAGAAGAGACCCTAGATCAAGTCTGCATACCCTAGACAGGGCCAGTTCTATTAACATCATCCTCAGGAAGGATAATAAAGATTCCAGAGAAGTTTCTATGAGCATCATATCTTGACGGAGGTATGATCTTAAATGTGGGTAATTTGGATATTAGAGGAATTTCAAGACACTAGACTCTATAACCCATAATAGGACACAAGAAAGGGAAATATTCTTAAATGCCTTGTATCCTTCCCTTATAAGTATGGTGTACTACACATCCATAAAAGAGACTTTACTTGATCCGACTTTGTGGATACCCAACGACCCTAAACCTATGCTCTGACACCAAGCTTGTCATAACCCAACCTCGGGCCTAGTCGCGATGAGTATCTTAAGCCCATCGAGGGCCGAAGACCACCTTATTTGCCTAGTCACTTGAGCACAATAAATATAATAGCGAAGCAACCCAAATATTATATGAAATAAAAACTAAGATTCAATAAATAGTAACCACCCATAGTTTGTCTATAAGAGCCTCTAACAAAACTGAACATCAACCTAGGTCGGGACAAGACTATAGCTAAAAGGAGTCCAAAAGTGATAGTCTAAGACAACAAAATAAAACTAAAAAGTAACACACCTTCCAAAATAAGGAGCCTCACCACTTTAAGTTGACCAACGAATGAATAAGAAACACCTAACTCGACAAAAAGGAATCGAAGAACCCCTAGAACCCTACATCATGAAATGATACAACGTCTGAGGATGGTTAGTAGGATGAGCACTAGCATGTAACTCAAGGACGGGATAAAATAATTCCATAATCTAATCAGTCCAAAATTATTTAAAAACCATATGCACACATTCATAAATACATATATATATAAGATGTCGAGATAGGGAACACGGCTTACACATGAATTTTAAAATCAATTTCATGGACTATGTATCTCTAACCGTCCTAAGGGTACCCACGAGCTATATGGGTTTAACTTTCCCTACTGAAAGGGTCCCAATTCATGTTAGATGCACGAATAAGGAAAAATACTAGGAAGGTCCAGGGAATCCACGTCCCTAGCCATTCCAAAATATATTTAATGTGAAGTATGCAAACGGTCACCAAGACCCCCACGCCAGCAAATGTGGTTTCCAATATCAATTCCCCCAAAACCTTCACCTTTCATGGTGAGCTACACAACCCTCTTTAAGCCCAATTAAAACTACTTACATATTTTCATATAACTAAGGAGTCTTTTAATTAGGTATTTATCATTGGTATCATCATACAAATGAAGTTAAACTTGTAAGCCAATTCCATTATGCCATCCCAAAACCTAATATCCAAATTTTACTCCAAAGTTTCTAATTGAATACCAATCCTTGGCCACCAAGGACTTCAAAAAACCATTTTAAGTTCCATTAACCTTTTATACAATGCAAGGTTCTAAAAGTGAGTTAAACCATGTGCATTTCCATGTTTAGAATCAATTTCATAAGGTGGGTTGAGGGTAAAGCCAATTCCATGCCATTAAACCATAAAATTTGGAGAAACCCATTTCCCCCATTAGAATTCCTGCACACATGCATATATTGAGTTCAAAACCATGAGAATAACCATGAATAACCAATTGAAAACCAATTTATACCATAACCTCTCCTAATTCCTTAACCCATATACAAAACCAATAATTAAATCCACATGGACAATAATGAAACACATGCTTGTATGAAAATCATTTTAGGAAAGAGATACATGCCTGAGATACCATGAATTGTGTAGAGCAAACCACCAATTGATGCCTAGATGATCAATTGCTAGAAACTCTAGATTTATTTTTAACTTAGGAGTTTAAAGAGAGAGTGATGTTTATGATGTGTTAATTAATGGATTTAGGGCCAAAAGGAGGTTTTTTAAGTTGTGGAATAATGTAAAGGAAGGGAAAAGACCAGATTACCCTTAATGAAATCGTGTAGGAAAATCTATCGTCAGTCATTATACATTAGGTAACAAGTCATGGTGACTGATCACGAGTCGTCACCTTAACTCATTGCTTGAGAAGAACACTCCAAGCACCATACTGTTATGGTCACAAGTCCTTCACCATGACTGTGACCCTACCCTACGACTCGTGGGATCTTAGTCGTGATTAAGACAGAAACACTAAGCAACCTTACTGTTATAACTATTATTATCATATTACAATTGATGATGAGTGATAATGACTCATCACATAAGTTGTTTCCCGGGTAGTGATAGCAAAAATCAAGAAATTTTTAGATGCCAAAAACCTGGGTTATTACAGAAAGCTAAGTCTATGTCAAAAAAAAGAGAACCCATTGGCTTACAACGCTTGAAATATGCCAACCATATCTTGGCTACTCCAACTAATTTAAAAGTGACTTAAGAAAGAAAGGTTATTCAACCTCTCCTAACATTTGAACCAAGAACTCATATGCATCATTCTCGATAGCACTGCTAAACTTGGAAGGAGCTAATATCTTGAATCTCTCAAGCCTCTTCTGCTCATTAGCTGACATCACTGTTTCACTAAGTCCATTAAACCAAGCATTCTAATACTAACTTTTCACACCTAAACTAATAGGGACATAACTAATAGGGACACAAAAATAGATGGCTTTGACCTAACAACAAAAAATAGTGTCATGAGTAAGAGAAACTATAAACTAGATTGAAACTAGTACATAAAGTATCTATATCTAAAATAAATAAAAGACATAAATAGAATAGATAAATTCAAAAAATGCTCAGAATAGGGAGCTCATCATTACTTCAATAATCTCTGAACTACATGATAGATATCTATGGGGTTAGGACTCGTACTAGGATCTGCATAAAAGGATACAGAAAGTAGGGGTGAGTACATTTCACTTGTACTTAGTAGGAATTATAGAATGACTAAGCTAGTGTAGACAACTAAATCAAATAAAGTAAGCTATGAGTGAAATAAATGTCTTGAAAATTGAAAAGTCCCACACGGATGAAGCCACATAATTACATAATATAAGAATAATACTAAACATCAATATACATACCATGCATGAAGATACACAAAGAATAATATTACCATAAAGAGAAAAATTCAATAAAATTTAGCATGATGATATGGAATGGATGCAATGGAAAAATGAACTTTTTCTATATACTTTCGAGCCTAAGATCTAGGATAGGACTGACCCATGGGGGTTCGTAATCGATACACAAATCACAATATTAATATTCAATCTTGCTGGAACTTTTCTCGACCAGGTCACTTTATAAAATGCTTTATTTTATTTTACAAAGAATCCATGTTCCAAAATTGTACCAGTTCTACGAAAATGAGATAGGAGTGAGTATGCACAATCATGGTAAAATTAACATTGCGCAATAATCAACTCAACATTGGTATAAATGAACCCAAGTCATTCGAATCTCAGTAAATCATGATATAAGACTCCTCACGACAACATAATATAGAATTAATGAAAGGTATTAGTAAAATTCTCCACTAGCCCTGAACACAGTCAATACAATATGTAAAAGAAGAAAATATAGCATTGAAGTCAAGAAAGTCCCCTACTAAGGCATTACAATAATAATAAGCTCTTTACTGGAAAGCCCCAAAATATTATGTTGGAGGAGTTGTATACACTAGTGTTGGATATGATACTGTGTTTATCTAGTATCATCTTGTTCCTTTTATGAAATCCATTCTTTTGCATGCACCACCAATCACTAGTATAAATGTCGGGTACTTTTATCTATCAATCAGTGTTATAGAGGGCTACATATGAATAGGTAGTACGTGTTGTTTGCTAAATGATCGATTGTACCTTTAAAGCTTATTAGGGCCTAATTAGGTTATTGTTTGTTTGGTCTACCAGTTACACTATTTCTTAGTCAATACTGTATAATTTATGATAGATTTGTTATGGAATAACACCTAGTAACTTTTAGTTATCATTTTCTAGTTTAGCTATTTTTAAGATATATGTCTGGTTTCCTTCATAATATTATTATATGTATATAAATACCCTTTTTTCATATTACTGAAACACCTAAGAATGTGGCCTTGTGAAATTTTTTGATAGAATGGCAATGATCATGATATGTGTTGTGTTGTATCCTTATTATGTGTTATTTCGAACTTGTTTAAAGACTTATTAGATACATATTGGGCTGTTAACTTGAATCTATACTCACCTATCCATGTAGAAAAGAATTGAAACACTTAGACTTGAACCCACGATAAAGAAAACAACCTCTTTGATGTCTCTGGAGTGGATACGGTTGAGGTTACTTGAGTCATGCCCTAGGTTATGACTTGCACCCACTTGAACTTCCCTTTAATTCCTATATAGTATGTTAGGTTATATTATACCATCTAACATATGACAAGGTCATCCCTTATTCGTAACCATGCTTACAAGTCGTATACTAGTCGGTGTATAGAGTAAAGTCTCAAACATAGAGTGGACTGTTTTGGTCATGACTTGAGCTCATGATTGGAGGGTTAGTCATACCCTTGGTTATAACTCAAAGGTCCCTTTTCATACCCATAACAGTGTGGTTGACCTGGGGGAAGCCTTGGGTATGATTAGGGTACCACTCGTACCCTAGGTTATGATTGCCAAGTAAATCGTGAGAGAGAGTTGTACCCTTGAACGTGTGTGTTTTCCATATGTTAACCAAGGACCTTTTGGTAATTTAACTTTCCTAAAACCCTATGTCCTTGACCTATATAAGGCATAGTAGCCTCCCAAGTCTTCATTTTACAAGACCAAAATATCCTAATCACTCTAAAGGCTCTCGGAGCAAGACTAGAGGCTAGGGTTTGTAGGTGTTCATCTAGTGTACATAATGATTTTGAATTAAATGAAAAGGTTTTACTACCTAACAATGAATAATGATGATTCTTGTTTATACTTGTGTTGAAACATGTTATTAATGGTAGATTGCATATGCTTGTTGTATGTCTTTTAACATAAGGGTCTTGAGTAATCCTAGTCTTGATGATATCTACCTTGAAAATGACCTTGATATAAGTATGCACAAAAGGTATTTGTGAAAATATCTAAGTGAAATGCCTAGTTACATTTGGTGATGTATTGACTTAGGGAAATGGCCTAATGGGTATGAATTATCGGTAAATGGTATGTTAAAATCATTGTGAACTATGTATTGTGCATTTGGTGATATTGTTGGATTAATAACTAATAAATATAAAAAGGGACTAAAACGCTAGACATAATAATGAACTTATTGCATGTGTTGAGCCTAAATATGGTAAGAATATGATGAAAATTAGCTAATGAATTATGAATGTATATGTGGGTCTTGGTGACCATAAATGTAATTAATTATGGTTTGAGTCAAGGCATGTGGCCTATTGAAAAATACCTTCATGAGGTTGTACACCCTTTGCTTGATGAGGTATAACCATGGATGAAGTACCTTGTCTAATGATATGTGAATGATTTTAAAGTATTATGCCTAATGAGGATGGTATAAACCTTAGTGGAATGTCGGAGTCCTCCACTTTGTGTCATATGATTGAAGTAATTGAGAATGTTGTTAAGTCTTGATAGCTTGATTGGCATATGATATAACTATGTGTAAGAATAAATGTGTGAATATGATATATTGACTTGCTGTTGAATGATGATATTATTTTATCCTTATTCTTTAGTTTCATGCTTGCGCTCCAATCGCTAACCGTCTCCAGATGCTATGTCTCCACGCGATGTAGGTGCCAGAGCATCTTTTTCTTCCTCTATACAGTGATCAAGTGTTCGAGCAGATTCGGGCATTGACCTTGAAGTGGTAAGCTTCTATTCTGTGGAGGGCCTACTTTTCATAGTCATTTTACTTTATGTCATAGACTTGTATAGGTTTGGTACGTGGATATTGTTGGGGAAATGTCCCGACATATCTTTAACTTAGTTATTTAGAGGTTTTGTGGATAACTGTAGACTTGGACATATTGACTAAACTGTTGTTATTAATAAAATGGTAGATATTGTCTAGCATTAGTTTTAGACTTATATTTCTGCTATTCTTATTTTATGGTTGGTATTCCTCCAACCCATGTGGATGTTTGTTAATGATTAAGTTGGGTTACGAGGCATTCTCCTATACATGTGTGCTCGAGGTGCCCATACGACATGGCCCAAAGTGTAGGGCGTATCAATTACTATTATATATATCTTGTATATATCTTCTTCCATACCTCTATTGTACATTATATATCTCTTTTAAATGATACTATCGTATAATGACTAGCTATTTATTGGAATAACTTCATCCCAAATTACTTGTAGGGTATAATAGTTTATCCTCACTTTTCCTTTAGGTATTATTATATCTCATCTTTTAGATATTTCTCTACTGTTATTCCTGCTATACATGTTATTTATGATTTACATTATCTATAGATCTTAGCTATACAATGTCTATTGAGTACCTCTTAAAGCTACTCATACTACACTTCTGCTACCTACAAATCATAGTATGAGTTCTCATTATTGATGTGTTCATCGTGAAAAGCTTCCATAGATTGAAGGTTCGGGGTGCGCTCCTAATGTTTGTAGTTGTTCCCCCTTTCCCACTTATTGTTAGATTGATTTCTACTTTGGTATTTTAGAGACAACTTTATATATTTTTAATCTATATTTCACTTTGTACTCCTATTGTACTAGAAGATCCTATACCGACTTCACTAAGTTTTGGGGACATATTTACTTTTTATTTGTATTCATTCCTTTTTCATATAATATTGCTTGCATTTTTCTTATTAGTCTGCTACTAGCTGGTTTGGTCTAAGGTTTGACTTATTTATTGGTGGGTTATGGTAGGTGCCATCAAAACCTAAAAAATTAGGTTATTACACAATTTAGAATTAAAGCCTAGGTTAACTGGTGTTGTTGGTACAAACAAAGTTCCTAATAGAGTTTCACAAATCAACAAGATGACATTCCTATCCTATCGTTGGGAGGTTTTAGGGAATTCTTAGGAAATTCCAACTCTTGATTACTTATTATGTGTCTTGAGTTTTATCAACTTACGAGTACTTCTTTTGGCTCCTTTCTTTCTCAGATGGATAGAGCAAGGTTGTCTATAGATGCTGATAGGACTTTTACACATATTGCTAGAGTTTTAATTGAGAGTTAGACCAGGGAGTTAGAGCAGGTATCAAAGATCTTCAGTATCAACCAGAGGGTTTAGAGCCATCCTAAGATTCAACAGAGTTTGTGACTGCCTCAGTTTTTTGGGATACAATTTTAGGGATTTTGAGTCTTTTCATCGGTACTTCACCGTCAAATGTGGTACTCGATGGATCGAGTGGTTCTTAAATCTGAGTTGGGTTTATTGGTGATTAGTGGGGCTCTTTATTAGTTTCCAAATATGAGATTGGGTTTCTTAAGTGTGATAAACATATACCTATATTATTTCCTATAGAGTAAGAGATGGTGAGTGGATTTATCAGAGGATTGATTTTGCCACTCCGCTTGGCATTGGAGCATTTAATAGTAGATGGGTCTACTTATATTTAAGTTATTAATCATGTGAGGAATACAAGAAAGGTATGTATTTAAACTTAAGTAGTTGGTAAGAGACCACGTCAACACTATATGTTAATGGTGTTTTGTCTTGAGGTATGAATCCTTCCAGCAGTGGTCAACATCATTTACAGTGTATCAGGTTATTTTAGGTAGTACCTCAGATAATAAGTGACACTTAGAAAGGTTTTGGTAACCACAATGGATAGAGTTATGCTCCAGTTCCAAGATTTTTCTCTTATTACCAGCTCTTTTTTATGCCTGGCACTGAAGAAGAAAGATCAAATGTGCCTTATCTAATATTTCTGATATGAATAGAGGTCAGGTATAATGGAATAGAATTCCATAGTATAAAGAGCTATGTGTGCACTAGCCCTTAGCATTAGTGCATCTATGCATGCTTTTAATATTTTATATCTTAGGTCAGGCACTATAGGGTGTTCGGTCTAGTTCTTTAGTCTATGGACATTTTGGGTCAGCATGTATAGTGCATTAGATATTTCAAGTGGTATGTTTTGATTATGGTAAGGTTATTCTAGTTTAAGCGAGTTCTCAGGTGTGAGTTGGTCAGCCAGTTGTTGTCAGCTCATGTTTTCACTAGGTTAGAGCCTTCGGGGTTTCTAATGACTGTAGAGAGATTGATTATTGGTCTAGAGAGTGTTCTTAATATGGGATTATTATGCTATCTATTTATCCAAATTAGTGCCTTAGGGATGTGGTATCTTTGGGAAGAGGTAGTGCACTTAGAGTTTCAATTGGTCATTTAGAGACTCTGTCTGTGAGTAGACACATTTAGATTCATTCTTCTTTGGGCATGTCAGGGACTATGATGTTGGATTCCATCGATATAAGTACAATCTTATTTCTAACTTTTAGTATCTATGTGAATTATGTTTGGCTTTTCATACCCATTAGTTGTTACATGCCTTTATATTATTATGTGGACTGTTGTTTAACCTTTTATAGGTTTATACATGTTTGACTACCCCTATTGATAAGGGTGGTCATGGTATGGTATATACCAAATTATCATACCGAAACAAATTTTTTTATACCGTGGTTTTGGTATTATGGCATTTGATAGAGTATATGGTATTTATTTTTGTTTTTTTGGTATTCAATAATGTATTTGGTATTTATAGATACCAAAATACCTGCCATACCAAAGTATATAATTGTATAAATAACTTATATATTATTAAAATATTAACAAATATACAACTTAGTATTAGTATAAAACTAAATGTTTAGACATTGGAACTTTTGCTACTTTATCTTTGATTGAAATGCCTTTTTATGTAATTGATTAACAAAGAAGTTGTTTGTTCTTTCTTTTGAATATATATTTCTACATTTTTAATGTGTTAGTATGATACAATTGATACGTATTTTTGGAAGTTCTTGTCATAATACTCTATTATACAAGTATTTAGTATTGAAGCTGAACAAACTACGGTTATCGATTACCATACTAACATACCGAAACCAAAATCTAAAATACTTGAAGTACCAAATTAATATGATATGGTAATGGTATAGTATTTTTAGAAATTGTATACCAAAATTACCATACCAAAGTTTCATATACCCATATCGTACCATTCCCTCTCTTATCCATAGATGATTTTTTTAGTAGTGGATTGAGCGGATAGGTATGGTATATTCCTTGGGGTATAACATTGGATGAAGTACCTTCCTTTTGCATAATGTCCTTACAATGATTTTAGAATGGTACTGTTTGTCCTTTATTTTATACCTTATGCACTTTATACTAGTATTGCTATAGTTGTTGTTATTACCTTATTTTCTATCGATCTTTACTTGACAGATGACTAAGCTAGTGTTTCCAAGTTAGTGTTACCTTTTCTTGTTATTCAAGATTTTACTATACTTTCTGATAGCCTGTTCCTAATGTACATTGAGGGTTTCCCTTTTAGTTTGTCTAATTTACTTCCTAATGTTAATATAATGAGGGTTTCCCTTTTAGTTTGTCTAATTTACTTCCTAGTGGTAGTCTTGATATTAATACAGGCATTGTTGAGTATTTTGTTCTATATGTAATATAGTTCATGGTAGTTAAGGGTGGTTAAAATGGGTGAATTCAGAAATTTCTTATTTTGGTATTGATTCGCCCGAGCATGACTTCTTGGAATGCTTTAGCTTTGAGATATGTGCTTGTACATCAGTTGTTGGTGACCAAAGCAATGTCTTTTGGGAGTGAGTATTTGATTCCATAGATGGGATAGTGGTTGAACAAGAATCATGTTAAGATCGTGCTTTTTGAATTTCTCAAGATTTGGACACCATTGAGATTCTTTATAGCCGTGGAAGGTCTTGGTTATTCCTGAAGTGTTATGCCCTCAGCGGATATGAATTAGATTTCTCATAGCTTTAGCCTAAGTTTTTTTAGTTATGATTATGATCCACGACAATATTTTAGTTTCAGCCCTTACAGGAATCATTGGATATGTATTGATTTCTGACAGTGAGATTGGTAGTATTGGGATTTGGTGAAGACTTGTTGACTCCAATTGTGAATTTTGACTCCTTTAAATGACGACTCAAAAGTGGTGATAATTCTTGGAGTTTGGATGTTTACTCATTAATAGGATTGATTTGGATAGTTGAGAACCAGTAGTTCAACTTTAGTGTTGAGATTATAGCTATGGATTGCATAACTTGGTTGCAGCCTATGTTTTGAAATCTAACTCAGTTAAGACTTCATCGATAGGCTGACCAAGCCTACTCGTACCTACTAGTTTATTTTCCTTCAGTTAGTATAGATAGATGCTTGAAATAGGTCCCTTGGCATATGGTGTTGGTTTTTACTATTTTTGCCTTAGTTCTTAGTTTTCATTGGACTTTACAAGCTTGATTAGTTGGAGATGTTTACCCAAGTTTGGTTTAGCAGATGTTTACCCAAGTTTGGTTTAGCATGGTTTCACCCCCAACCAGTGGAGCAATCTTGAGAAGATCATTTAGTTTTAAGAAATATGCGTCAAAATCATGACCATTGGTTTTGAGGGCCATTGAAACTAGTTAGTAGACAAATAGTGATCGTAGACACGGTTTATCACCATTTGATTATTCAGGCTAAATCTTATGGGACTTGTTCTTATGCTAGCCCATGTGGATTTTCAATGGGTCAACTTTAGTCTTTTGATGTTATTGTATTGTGATTACACTGATATGACTCAGATAATGTTCAATAGATTAAATAAAGTATGGAGTAGACTTCAGGTTTAAAAGGGTAAGAAAGGTTTAGATTTGAGGTTTGGAGTTGCCCATATGGTATATGACTTGGGTTATCTTTAGCTTGGTTATGTTTGTTTTAGTATGATGTTGTTCTATTAAGTGCAGAATGTTGAATTTGGTGTGGTAGTATAGTTGTTTTCACACACAGGGTTCCAAATAAATCTTGAGACCTGATAACGATCAAATTACACTCTTGAATGGGTGTAAGTGATCGTTGTCAATATAAAACCCAACTAGGTTGGGGTCGAATCCCACAAGGAACAATGTCAGTGGAGATTAAACTAGTTTGAAACTAAAGCTATAAGTTAAATTCAAACAATTGATATAAAAATATAAAATGGGGGTTTAAGGTTCACAAAGAGCTAATTATCACTTTCAATATTTTAGTGTTTGAAATCAGTCTAAATGGGAAACCAGAGTTATGTTCACCATGGGTTTTGGGAATTGACAGATACTAGGTAATTCTTGGGATTCTTGAAGTAAGTAGAAACAGTAGATTATCACTGACGACGATACTATCTGACTTATCTCTCGACCTCACCAGACAATTTATCATCTAATTCTCTCAAACTTAGATAACTTATCTATTTCCAATAGGATTTTATCTCAGGTAGATCAATCCAGTTACGACACTGATCATTAAATAGAAGGTTGGTAGCTTCCGAGTCCCTGTTATAATTCACAAACTCTAGTCTATTTCTCCGTTAGAAGAAAATAAAACCTAAGGCATAACCTAATGTTTGCAACTAGTAGATTTCAGTTAAAACAATAGAATTTCAAAACATCCTACTACTCTTTGAATCCGTTAATACCTAGTAACCTATCAAACCCTAGTCCATGAATCCTATAACTTCGGCTAATGGAATTAGCCGCTCATGATTTGATGAATGAAAGACAAAGTTGAATTCATGATAATAAGGATAAACTTACGAACGAATGAAAAGCAACAAGTAGTTTCTTCAATTTAATCCCCAAAATAGGAATCCACAAATAGTTGATAAGTGTTGAAGAAAATAAAACTCTCCAAAACTAAAAAAAAAGAACTCTTTGAATAAACCCTAAAAGATGCTATTTATACTAAAGACTAATTAAGGAAATAAAATAACAAATTCAATTAATTATCGGGTTAGGTGACGCTAAAGATGACGCCGTGTTAAGAGTCTGACGCCTATCATGGATGGCGTCAGACTTGCTCTAATTTCTTCAATTTTCTGCCTTAGCCTGACGATGACTCTAACGCCGCGTGAAGGATCTGATGGTGTAACCAACATCGTCAGATGTCTTCTCCTATCGATGATTTTCTGCTTAAGGTGACGCCATTCTTGACGCCTTATCACCCACTTGACGCCACATCACAAACGTCGTCAGAACTGCTTCTCAGCTCGAATTACCTGATTAAGGCTGACACTACTTCTAATAGTCTGTCACAAGGCTGACGACTTATCACAGATGTCGTCAACCATGTTTTCTTCCTTTTTGCTCAGATTTTCAACTCTTTTGCTCCATTGTCATTTATTTCCATTCCTTCAGCCTTTTACTGCAATATCATGAAAAACACATCAAAACAACAAGAGTTGCTTCAGAATTCACAATTATTTTGAGCTAAAAAGCATTAAATGTGTTAGCTTTTTCTCACACATCAACACCCTCAACTTAAAACAATTGCTTTTCCTTAAGCAAAAAACTAACTAAGAGTATACAAAGTACAAGTTGGCACCTAACTATTCATATCAGTTCAGAGTACATGCACCATCTCCAAGGTCAGTCAAATTAAGAGCAACTGTGTCTATTATTGAAAACACCCATGCAACTCACGAGGATCAAGATATGGCAAGAATTTAAGCAATAACAACCCAACACATACCCAAATCACACTATCCAAATAAGGCAGTGATTAGCAACATACCTAGTGTGCCCTCATAAAGAAATCCCTTTTTTCACTCATGTCAGAATTTACATACATTAACACAGGGATAATCACAATACTCACTCTCAGAATGATGTTCCAACATTGTGCATCAAATGCCATAGGCTTGCCCTTATAGTCAGTACCCAAGTCGTCAGACAGGTCAGTTAGGATCACTATAGGGCTTTTCTTAAGCTTGTACCATAGGCTAGGGGCTGGTATGATATTTATGGATATTTCAGAGTGACTATGCCTCCTTGACGCTACACTAAACTCTTGGGGTTTTAACTCCCAACCTTATTTTCTTCCTCTCTTTTATTGATTAAACATTCTTAAGATGGATGCGGTTTTTCAATTATCACATTATCTTTTTATCATCTTTTACACAACTTTCTTATTTCTTATTCCTTTTTCACCGTACCCAACTTTTTATTCTTTTCTTTTATTCTTCCTCTCTTTATACTCATTTTGTATCATGCACCCCTATGATGGCCACCCTTAACTGAGGCTGTTTGCCTAAGTCAAGGTGCACAGTGTCTAAGGAGGACCAGGGCCAAAATAGGTTCATTGTGATGTAAATGAGAAGGTGAGAGGTGTCGTAGAAAGAAATAGGCTAATTAGGCTCAAAATAGGGATCAAGAGATATTATGCACATAGGGAAGATCATTTTGGCTAAAGTGGGCTAAAATATAAAATGTCCTATGATCCTTTCCTAACTCCTATCCTATGACCATGGAAAGACTAACAGGGCAAGTTCTAGATTCAACACACAACGGGAACTGAGTAAGACCTTACACACACAAGGCACATAAGTATCTCGCATATCACTACATATCCAATTCAAGCACTTGTTTAACAAAGGTTATTCAATTGCCAGACTAATGCCACAAAAATATACACCGTGGTCACAAATGGATGCAATTCACATAGTAATAATATATCAGACCAATGGAGAGGTGCTCAAAAATATCAAAAACAAGTTAACTGCCTTAGTTACTTATATTTCTCCTAGTTAACTACAAAACATCATAAAACAAATGTAATACGCCTAAACATGCTGGATCTACTAATAACAAAACTTTGGAGAAACGAGGTACGACAACAAAAACCCTAGGAGGACATCAACACCGACAAGTAGCCCCAACACCCTCAACTTAAAATCATGCAATATCCCCAGTGTGTTAAACCAAAACAAGAGAGTTAGAAACATATCTGTGGCACCATGGGAGGGAAGATCTGATGTCAATCATATAATACGAATACAAACAACAAAATACCTAATGTTTCCTCCCAAGAAGCACCTAATTTAGTGTTGCAGCCTGACAACATCCAGTCATCCTTTATCCCTCCACTTTGACGATTTAAATTGTCGGCCCATCTTTTGATCTTTACATCTTTTAGGTCCATTGGGAAAATGTGAGGTCATGATAAGGAATATTCTATCACGCCACTTTGAAGACTTGAACTGCTTGCCCAATTTTGCATCGAACTTTTGTGTGGGCTCATTGGGCAACGATGAGGATCTTAAAAAGCCACTAAATGGATATCAATCTTTAAGCTTCTTGGCCTTCAAGAATAGGGTTGTAGTATACCCTTTTGGAAAGATAAACTCCAAAATGTAATAATTTTCCTCCTCATTTTCAAAATTCATAATTTGCTTGGGTGGTTCGACTTTCTTCACATCCACCAAGCATAGTGTTGAAAAGTGGTTCAAATAAGGACTGACTCTCAATTCTGGAGTAGCGTCTCTATTAGTATCTTTACCCCAAAATAGACTAGAGTCTTCACAAGGATTGTTCTTGGTTTTTTCTTTCAATTCTAGTACTATTTCCTCATCTTTGGCATCTTCGTTCATGAATGATTCAGTTGGTTGGGAAATCTCCAATGGAAGATCAACATCAAGCTCATCATCAGTATAGGATTCTTGCTCCTTATCTTCACACTCTTCCATTATGTTAAATAATTCCACAGACAAGATATCATCTAAACATAATATAGAAGAATACTTTGAATAATTGACCTCTATATCCATCTCCTCATGAATGATCGGCTTCATATCTTAACACATATCACATATGATATTATATGTTTATTTCTGGAGATCCAATATTCATTGAAACATAACTTCAATGCCACTCTTACCGGTGCTTCGTTCTTCCTTTTCTTGACCATACGACTTATCAAACTCATAAGAAGAACTAGAATTTGGACTAGATCAATAGGGGGAGGGGGTATTTATGCAATCACTTCAATGTCTATCTCGACCACCACTTACAAAACAATCATACTCTCGATAGAATGGAGATGGTGCACACATCTCTCTCTAGAGAGCATATCTACAATCTTGCCAAAAGTGAGGTCCATTACAATATGGACATGGATCATCAAGAGAAGATTTCCAACCACCAAGCTCATGTTTATTCCATGATGCCATAGTAATAAGTAAACTAAAATAAAAATCTACCTAACCCAAGAAATAAAATAAAACTAAAAACAAATATTTACAAGTTTGAATTCAAGCTAGTAGGCTAAAATTCCAAACCAACTTAATACGCAAAATTGTTCCTCGGCAACGGTGTTATTTTTTGATAACGCTCAAATTACACTCCTAAATGGGTATAAGCGATCGTTTTCAATATAAAACCTAACTAGGTTGGGGTCGAATCCCACAAGGAATAATGTGAGTGGTGATTAAACTAGTTTGAAACTAAAGCTACAAGTTAAATTCAAACAATTGATATAAAAGGATAAAATGGGGTTTTAAGGTTCACAGAGAGTTAATTGTCACTTTTAATATTTTAGTGTTTGAAA
This sequence comes from Capsicum annuum, assembly GCF_002878395.1. Classification (NCBI taxonomy): domain Eukaryota; kingdom Viridiplantae; phylum Streptophyta; class Magnoliopsida; order Solanales; family Solanaceae; genus Capsicum; species Capsicum annuum. The sequence goes on along the minus strand of NC_061122.1, from coordinate 160,793,665 downwards.
TCAGTCTAAATGGAAAACCAGAGTTATGTTCACCATGGGTTTTGGGAATCGATAGATACTAGGTAATGCTTGGGATTCTTGAAGTAAGTAGAAACAGCAGATTATCCCTGACGACGATACTATCTGACCTATCTCTCGACCTAACCAAGTAATTTATTATCTATTCTCTCAAAATTAGATAACTTATCTATTTCCAATAGGATTTTATCTTAGGTAGATCAATCCAGTTACGGCATTGATCATTAAACAGAAGGTTGGTGGCTTTCGAGTCTCTATTGATAATTCATGATCTCTAGTCTATTTCTCCGTTAGAAGCAAATAAAACCTAAGGCATAACCTAATGTTTGCAACCAGTAGATTTCAGTTAAAACAACAGAATTTCAAGATGTCCTACTACTCTTTGAATTCGTTAATACCTAGTAACCTATCAAACCCTAGACCATGAATCCTATAACTCTAGCTAATGGAATTAGCCACTCATGATTTGATGAATGAAATACAAAGTTGAATTCATGATAATAAGGAGAAACTTACGAACTGATGAAAAGCAACAAGTAGTTTCTTCAATTTAATCCCCAAAATAGGAATCCACAAATATTTGATAAGTGTTGAAGAAAATAAAACTCTCCAAAACTAAAAAAAAGAGAACTCCTTGAATAAATCCTAAAAGATGCTATTTATAATAAAGCTTAAGGAAATAAAAAAACAAATTCAATTAATTCTCGGGTTAGGTGATGCCCAAGTTGACGCCGCGTCAAAAGTCTGATGCCCTATCATAGATGGCGTCAGACTTGCTTCAGTTTCTTCAATTCTCTGCCTTAGGCTGATGATGACTCTGATGCCGCGTCAAGGATCTGACGGTGTATCACCAACATCATCAGATGTCTTATCTTATCGCTGATTTTCTACTTAAGGTTGGCACCATTCTTGACGCCTTATCACCCACTTGATGCCATATCACAAACATCGTCAGAACTGCTTCTCAGCTTCAATTCCCTAGTTAAGGCTGACACTGCTTCTCAGCTCCAATTCCCTAGTTAAGGCTGACACTGCTTCTAATAGGCTATCACAAGGCTGACAGCTTATCACGGATGTTGTCAGCTATGTTTTCTTCTCTTTTGCTCAGATTTTCAACTCTTTTGCTCCATTGTCGTTTATTTCCATTCCTTAAGCCTTTTACTGCAATATCATAAGCAAACACATCAAAATAACTAGAGTTGCTTCAGAATTCACAATTATTTTGAGCTAAAAAGTATTAAATATGTTAGATTTTGCTCACACATCAAGCCCCCAATCGGAGTCCATAAGGACTTGAGCATTTTCTGGTTTTTCTAGCTAGAGTAAATGCCAATTTGGCTTTTACATTCACGAGGCATTGGCCATGTTCGGTAGTCAAGATTTTTGTCCTTCATACTCAAGGTCTAGCCATTCCATATGTAAAAGTAAGTTATCCTGGCCAGCTCAGGTTTGCTTTTTGCATTCATGAAAGATTGGCCTGATTTGGCATCGCGTTCATAACCCTTTCCTGTGTTCGCGAAGGGCATTGCTTTGGCTGTACATAAATTTTTATTCCCCATATTTTATTCATTTTCCATCTCGTTTCCTCCATTAGTGGACTTGTAAGATTAAGAACTTGATGAAAATTATTTATGGGAGCTGGGAGTCGAGGACGTGTTGGTGATCGTTCTCCCATCATTATTCCATAAGTTTTCGTTCTAATTCTTTGTTAAATTCTCAATTCTACTCTTGTTTTGCTTAAATCTTTGGGCTGAATTTAGCCCCAATTGAGGTTCTATTTGTGCTCAATTTTTGAGCATGTATTCCTTTTTCTTCGAGGGACCTCATGACAGATTCAATTTTGGAATTCTATTAGCAGGCCCACGGGACCCACAGGACCATTTTGACCCGATTTTGGGCCCAAGGTTCTATATAGAAATATGGGTATCATTTTACTCAAATTAATATATAGTTTATGATTTTTATAAAAGGATAATTCCACAGATCATAGATTGGATACGATTTGTGGATAATTTAAGATCGATGGTTTGGAATTAAAGTAGGATTTGGTCTACTCTTCTTAGCAAGATTATGTATTATATTGATTGTATGCTAGGTGAGGGTTATAAGATAGGGTTGAGGCTAGTTGTATTGTTATTTTGCCTATATAGGGGAGGTAGTATAGAATCATAAATTGAGCCTTATCCTAGAATACCCGCCATAGCTTTAGCATATTGTAAAGCCTAATTAGCTATGTAACTGACCTTAGGTTGGCTTGACAATCCTTAGTGTAGGAGTTGGAGTAGTACTTATATATTTTGATTAACCTTGATTAGATTCACTTGATAGAGTGATGTCTTTATTTATTCCACTTCTAATTTCCTGCTTATACTTATATGTTCTCATTGTTGTATATATTACATTGTCGGGCATGAGGCTTTGGTTACGAGACCATGGACACCAAGTTAGTTATTTTTTGCTTTAGAGGAGTTTTCCTTAGCTTATAACCATTTTGGTGCTTATGTTTGCTTTTTTTTGATACTAGAGGTGACATATATGTCTTATCCGAATTCACATGCTTACTTTAGCAATTAAGGCCCTTCTTTGTTAGGATTTGGCCCTATTTTCCCTTAGGTTAGTATATAGTCTGCCTCTGTAGCTAGAATTAGCTCCTCTAGTACCTTTGGACGGGATTGAGAAACCTTAGCCTAGGTTCAGGTATGTTATGCATTAGGTTGGCTTACTAGGGTCTAGTAGTGGGTCCCTTTGCAATTTTTAGATATAGTGCTTCGAATGACTTTTCTTTAGCCTCAAAACCTCAACATATACTATCGAAACCCCATAAAACTTCTTGAATCATCCTCTTGTGATAACTATAAGAACCTTTTCCTAAAGACTCCCTACCTCAGGATGACAGACCTTTGAAATAACACTACTTATGGAACCTCTTATGTTTACCACCTTGAGCCTCACATGAATGCTTTGAAACCTCTTTACATGATCCAAAATACTCTAAAAAGAACCACATGTAATCACTAGCTAAGTTATAGCTAACTTAAGAAGAGTACTCAATCCCTTCACAAACTTTTTAATCTTCTCTCCCTCTATCAATATACTTAATAGGGTATGTGTAAATAAGGCATGGAAATGAGCCTAATACTCAGAAACAGTCATGGATTCGTACTCCGAAGCATCAAACTTATCCTCCACCTATTCTTCAGACTAAGGGGCACATACCTCTCAAGAAAGATATTCAAAGTCCATGTCCAAAAAAAGAACCCACTAGCCTACAACCCATGAAATACCTCCACCACATCTTGGATGCTCCAACTAACTAAAAAGTAGTACAATCAACATGATGTGACTCAAGAAAATTAAGGTTATGCAACCTATCTTGACAGCTGAACCAAGAACTCATATGCAACTTTCTTGATAGCACCACTAAACTTGGCAGGAGCTAATATCATGACTCTTTTAAGCCTTTTCTGCTCGTTAGATGATATCATTGGTCCACTAACCACCGATAAAATAACAAGTATAGTCGACAACACCTTAACTAGTGGGGCCACAATAACAACTAGCTTTGACCCAACAATCTGAAATCTCTAGATCAAACCCTTCCCTGGTAGTTGAATACTCTCTCTAGTCTGAGAACCATTTAATGTACCAGGTTGAGTTCCTATTGAAGAATAGATACAAATGTTAAAGTATTGATATGTTACTAGGCATTTTGCTCTTGTAATAATGAGACCGTTAAACCTGGCATTCTGATACAAACTTGTCACAACCTAAAATCCAAAGGTTTTGATGGGTCCCACCTCAACCCAACCTTGGTAGGTATTTCCAACACAAAGATAAACTAAAATTAAAATAAAGATTAATCAAATAATGAATAAAAAATGTAATGCTTTAGAGTAAAGTCTAAATAACCACAATATAAACTCAATATCTAGAATACATCTCAAAACCCCAAGAAATAGTGTCATGAGTAAGAGAAACTCTAAAACTAGATAGAAACTAGAACACGAAGTATCTATCTCAAAAATAAAGTAAGCTATAAATAGAATAGATAAAGTTAGAATATGCTCCATATGGGGAGCTCACCACAAATTTAACAATCTCTGAAATAAATGATAATTATCTGCAGTTAGCACTCATACTAGGATTTGCACAAAAGGATACAAAAAGATGGAGCACGTATAGTCCACTTGTACTTAGTAGGCATCACAGTCTAACTAAGATAGAGTAGAAAACTAAATAAAATAGAGTAAGCAATGAATAAAATAAATGTCTTGCAAATAGAAAAGTCCCATATGGATCAAGACACGTAATGACATAATATAAGCTTGATCAGTTTAAGATTTATATCCAAGTTTGTTTTAGCATGGTTTCACCCCTAATTAGCAGAGCATTTTAGAGAAGATCATTTAATTTTAACATATTGTGTGTCAAACACATGACCATTAGTTTTGAGGGCCATCCAAACTAGTTAGTAGCTCGAATGCTTAGACATAGGTCATTACCAGTTGATTATTAAAGCTAAATCTTATTGACCTTGTTCTTATGCTAGCCCATGTGGCCTTTTGATGGGTCAACTTTATATTTTAAGGTTAGTGTGTTGTCATTACACTAGAAGGATATTGATAATGTTTGAGAGATTAATCAATGCTTGGAGTAGACATCAAGTTTGGAAGGGAAAGAAAAGGTTAGATCTGAAGTTTGGAGTTGGCTGTATAGTTTATGCCTTGGGTTATCTTTAATCTGGTTTGGAATTTTCTTGGTTATGATTGTTTTAGTATGATGTTAGTATGCTGTGGTTTGGGTTTGTGTGCTTTAATTGTTCCCAATTTAGTTGGAGTCCAATTGATCATTAAGTATAGGATTATGGTTATTTGGAAAGTAAAGTAAAGATATGGGGGAAAATGGGATACTATTAGTAAAATCCCTTGGAAGTGTTTCTTTTCCTTAGAGGTTATTTGAGATGTTTCACTCGAGGAATGTGGGCCTAATACCTCATCCTTTTGAGCATTTGGGATCTTTCTATTCGTTGACTTTTGAGTACAATAGTCCTTTTAGTAGAGGATATTATAATGACCCTAAGATCATTTTCTCTGTTTTATGTGTTTTTGATATTTTGTGTCTTTCCATAGTGGATATATGTCATTTATGACATGCCAGAGGTGACGATTTGGTTTTTAGGCAGTTCATTTAGGTTTTATGCCTTTTCCTTATTTTAGAGCTTTACTGTTAAAGAATTGGTCTCAGACCAAAACTCATAGTAGATGACCTCCAATGAGAACCTATAGTGTAAAAACCTTTAAAACATGGATTTTAGGCTACAGTAACCCTTACTTTGGGTCTCAAGGCTTGTTACAATGGAACTAAGGGTGTGGGAGCCACATTTAATCAAAATAGCCTCAAATCAAAATTTTGATGGTTCTATTGAGTCTAGAATATTAAATTTAAGCATAGTTTGTTTGCACACACTAGGTTCCAAATAAATATCAAGTCCCAAATTGAAGTCCGTAATGACTTAAGCATTTGCTTGTTTTTCTCTGGTGCAGACATTAGCTTATACGTTACGTGGCATTGGCCATGTTCGTGATAGGAACGATTTCTCTCATTCATATTCGAGGGCTAGCCATTGACTTTGTGAAGGTAAGTTGAATTGGACGGCTAAAGTTTTCTTTTTTTCATTCATGAAAGCTTGGTCTGATCTGGTATTGCGTTCATGACCCTTTCCCCCATTAGTGAAGGGCATTGCCCTGCCAGTATATAAATCTTTGTTCCCCATTTTTTATTTATTTTCCACCACATTTTTGCTATTACTATACTTTAAGTTCAAAACTTGAGGAAAATTTTTAATGAGAGCTGGGATTGTGTCGGGAATTTTTTGATGATCATTTTCCCATCATTATTTTGTAAGTTTTCGCTTTATTTCTCTGTTAAATTCTTAGTTTCACTCTTATTTCCCCTTAGCACTTTTGGCCGGTTTGAGCCCTAATTAAGGTTTCATTTTTGCTTAGTGTTTGAGCATACATTCTTTGTCCTTCGAGAGACTTCATGATAGATTCAATTTTAGAATTCTATTAGCAGGCCCCATGAGCTCGTTTTTGACATAATATTGGGCCCGTAGTTCTATATAGAAATATAGGTATTATTTTACTTGTATTAATGTGTATTTAATGATTTTTATAGAATAAAATTTTCCACAGATCATAGAGTGTAGATGAGAATTTTGTGGACGATTCAAGATCAACAGTTTAGTGTTAAGGTAGGCTTTGATCTACTCTTCTTACAGGATTATGTACTATATTAATTGCATGTTAGGTGGGGGTTATACTATAGAGTTGACGCTAGTTGTATTAGTATTTTTACTATGTAATAGAGGTAGTATAGAATCATAAATTGACCCTTAACATAGAATACCTACCATATCCTTAGCATCTATAAAGCCTAATTAGTTATATAACTAACCTTAGGTTTTCACTGACAATCCTTAGTGTAGGAGTTAGAGTAGTACTTATCCATTTTGATGATCCTTGATTAAAATTAATTGATATAGTGATGTCTCTAATTGATTTTGCTTCTATTTTCCTACATATACTTATATGCTCTCATTGTTCGATATATTACACTATGGGGCATGAGGCCTTCGTTACAAGACCTGGACACACCAAGTTAGTTATTTTATGGTTTAGAGGAGTTTTATCTTAGCTTATATCAATTTTAGTACTTATTATTTCTTTGTTTGGAAACTAATGGTGGCATGCATGTATTATCCGCATTCTCATGCTTACTTTAGCCTATTAAGGTCCCTCTTTGCTAGGATTTTGCACCATTTACCCTTAGGTTAGTATATGGTTTATCTCTATAGCTAGACTAGAACCTCTAGTACCTTGGGATGGTATTAGGAAACCTTAACCTAGGTTCAGGATATGACACCTTAGGTGGGGTTACTAGGCTCTAACGGTGGGTTCTTTTTCCCTTTTTATATAGAGTCTTTCAAATGACTTTCCTTTAGGCTTAGTTTGACTTATGAATACTTTCTTAAGTTTTTACCTTGGTTTTAGTTTACTTAGACTTGATAACATTCCCTTTTAGCTTCATTACCTTTGGGAGGAGAATTGTTGATCTTTCACTACTAGATTGAATTTTATGAATAAATGGGTTGGTGATGGGCTTAGGACCCTTTGATTACCTCTAGTTATGCCACAATTATGAGTTTGATTTGAGTCCATTATTTATTCATAGTTTTGAGTTGGAGCCTTAATGCTTGATTATAGAATATCAAGCCTTCTATTATTACCCTATGGTTCTGGTTTGAGCTTGGCTATGGTTATCATACAATTGTGGATCATCAGCCTTTGTGTTATTACTTTATGGTTCTGGTTTCAGATTTGACTATTGTTATCATATAATTTTGGCCCATCAAGCCTTTTGTTATTACCCTATGGTTCCAATTCAAACCTGGCTATTATTATCATACAACTATGGATTACCTGGTCTCTTGTTATCATCCACTGTATTTTATGTAGTTTTGATTCTCTTTATTGCTACTGTAATTGATTAAGTTTCTAGAAGTCCTAGTTCGGGACCAGGCAATGTATATAGATATCCCGAGTCCCCTATGGGCCCCTCACCATAGGTCCTACCTTTTTGAGTTGTTGAACTAAGAGGGTTTATAAATATTTGTTGGATATTGTACTTGGTTTATCATGCATCATCTAGTTCTTTTCATGATTTTTATTCTTTTGCATGTACCACATGGTATAAATGCTTGGCACTTGTATTTGCTAGTGTTATGGGGGATGCATAGGTATAGACCATTCTTGTTATTTTCTAAGTGATTGATTGTACCTTTTGAGCCTATGGGGGATCAGTTAGATTATTATTTGACTGAGCTAGTTGGTTACACTATTTAGTTATTACTGTATAGTTCTTGGCTGGTTGGTTATGGACTGATATCAAAGGTCGTCGGTAGGCTTTTAATCCTTTTTTCCTTGGAGACTAATTATGCTAGATTTAGCTCCCTTTGGTTATGATCCTCAAGATGTTAGGCCAGTACTTTTGTTAGCACTTTTTGGTTTAGCTATTCATATGATATATGTTAGGTTTCCTTCATAATATTATTATATGAATATATACACCTTTTCTTTATATTACTGTTATATATCTCTTATATATATCCTTCTTCATAGCTTTATTATATATCGTATATCTCTTTCTTTACTATACTATCATACGTTGACAAGCTATTTATTGGCATAACTTTATCCTGGATTACTCATAGGGTATGATAGTTTATCCATACTTTTTATTTATGTATTATTATATCTCATCTCTTATGTAGTTATCTCTATTGTTATTCCTTCTTTGCATGTTATTTATACTTACATTATCTTTGGAGCTTAGCCGACCGATGTCTATTAAGTACCTCATATTGGTACTCATACTACACTTAAGCACCCTGTAGATCATAGTGAGTTCTAGCTGCTGATTTGTGCTTCATGTAAAGCTACCATAGATTGGAGGTTCAGGGTGAGCTCTTAACTTAGGAGTTATTCCCACTCTCTCACTTATTATTAGACTAATCTCTAATTTTGTATTTTAGATACAACTTTCTATATTTTTAATCTGTATATCACTTTGTACTCCTACTATACTAAAAGATCTTTACCGACTCCACTAGGTTTTAGGGACATATTTATGCCCTGCTTGTATTCTTTCTCTTTTTATGTAATATTGCTTTATTTTTCTTATTAGTCTGCTACTAACTGCTCTAGAAAAATGGTTGGCTTACCTACTAATGAGTTATAGTAGGTGCTATCATGATAGAGAAAATGGGTTGTGACACAGATTATTATCGGAGCCTAGGTTCATCAGTGTTGTTTCAAAAAGTGCAAAGTGCCTCTACAGATCGGTACGATGACGTATGTATCCTATCTTTGGGAGGATACAGGGCATTCTTAGGAACTTCCAACTTTTGATTCCTTATCGTGTGTCTTTATATTTATCAACTTCTAAGTACTTTTTGGGCTCAACTCTTTCTTAGATGGATAACATGAGGTTGTCGATAGATTCCGATGAGACTTTTACACATGTCACCAGAGATTTAGTTCAGAGTCAAAAAAGTTAATTGGATCTTAGTTTCAAGGATCTTCAGCATTGGCCAGAGGGTTTAGGGCCATCCCGAGCCCCAACAGAGTTTGCAACTACCTCAAATTTTTCAAGATACTCTATTAGAGATTTTGAGTCTTATTGATACTTCATAGTTAGTGGTGGTGCTCAATGCATCAAGTGGTTCTTAGGCTCGGTTTGGGTTTTTTGATGTTTCGTAGGGCTCTTTATTAGTTTTAGAGTATGATATTAGGTTTCTCAAGTGGGCTATACATACTCCTATTTTATTACCTATAGATCATGAATGGTGCATGGATTTATTGGAGGATTGATTTTGCCACTATGCTTGGCATCAAAGCATTTGATAATCGTTAGGTCTAAATTCATTTAGGTTGTTCATCATGCAAGAAATATCGAGAAAAAATATTTAATAACCCATGGAGTGAGTGATGAGAGGCCATGTTAGTGGTATTTGGTCCAAAGGTAGGGATCCTACCATAGAGGTTAACATCACTTTTAGTCTATTAGGTCAATTCAGGTAGCATCTCTGAATATAGGTGACTCTTAGATAGGTCATGGTGTCCACAATGGACCAAGTTCTATTCAAGCACTATGGGGTATTTGGTCTAGATCCTTAGGATGTGGCAACCATTTTAGGTTAGTATTTATAATGCATCAGAGAGTTCCAGGGGCATGTTTTGATTGTGGTGTGTTGGTTACTGGTCTGGGGGGTGAGCAAGGTGTGAGCTGGTCAAACAACTGGGGTCAGCTCATATTTCTCACCAAGTTAGAGCCTCAGGGGTTTGTTATGGTTATAGAGTGGCCGTTCATTGGTAATAGTATTTCCCTAACATAAGATTAGGCAGTCAGTGCAACCAGATTAATCTCTTAGGGATATAATATCTTCAGCTAGAGGAAGTACACTTTGTGTTTTAGTTAATCATTCAGAGACTTAGTCTGATAGTAGACACATTCATATTCATACTTCTTTGGGCATGTCAGGGACTATGACATTGGATTCCATCAATATAGGTGTGACTTAATTTTTGTCTCTTAGTGTTTATTTGAATAATGCTGGGCCTTTCATACCCATCGATTGTTACATGCCTTGATATTTTACTATATGGATTGTTGTAAGACTTTGTTTTAGTTTATACATATTTTACTACCCCATAGATTATTTCTTTTAGTAGTAGACTGAGTGGATCGGTATAGTATGTTTCTTTAGGTAAAGTCCCTTCCTTTTTGGAATATTGGTCGTGCTATGATTTTAGAATGACACTAGTTGTCTTTTATTTTATATCTTATGCACTTTATACTAGTACTTCTATGGTTTCATTGATTACTTATTTTCTATAGATCCTTACGTGATAGACAACTATATTAGCATTATCTAGTTAGCGTTCCTTTTTTTATGATTCTAGCTTCAACAATCCTTTCTGGTAGCTCTCTCCTTATGTAGATAAGCTGAGGGTTTCCCCTCTGGTTTGTTTGATTCATTTCCTCGTGGTAGACTTGATATTAGAGTTTATGTTGAGTTAGGTACTCCATTTTACCTATGATGTAATTTATGGTTCAGTTGAGTTGAGGGTGGTTTACTTGGGTGAATTAAGAAAATACTTATTTAGGTATTTATTTAGACTGACATGACTTTGTGGGATACATTAGATTGGAGATATATGCTTGTGTATCAGTGTGGGTGAACAAAGTGAGTCTGTTTTAGGAGTGAGTATTTGATGCCGTGTATTGGGTAGTGGTTGAACTGGATTTAGGTTAAGATTATGCTTTCTAAATTGCCTGAGATTTGGACACCATTGAGATTCTTTGCAACCATGGTGAGCTCTTGGTTATGCCTTGATGTGTTATGTCCTCAGTGGATGTGAATTGGATTGCTTGTATCTTTAGCCTAAGGGTTTTTTCAATTATAATTATGTTCCTCGGCAATGATTTCAGTTTTACCCCTTGCGGGAGCCATTGTATATATGTTGATATTTGATAGTGAGATTGGTTCGGGTATTAGGCTTTGGTGAAGACTTGATAGCTTCAGCTGTAGTTTTTGTATCCTTTAAATAATGTCCCAAAAGTGGTGATAGCCCTTAGAGTATGGATGCTTACTCGTCAGGATGATTGGTTTGGATAGTTTAGGTCAAGTAGCTTAGCTTAAGTGTTGAGATTAAAGATATGGATTGCGTAACTCAGTTGGAGCCTCTCTTTCAAAATTTGACTCAGTTAAGACTTCTTCGACATGCTAACTAATCCTACTAATTTCTAATAGTTCTTTTTCTTTTAGCTTAGATAGACTATACTTCATAGATGCTCGAAAGAAATGTTTCTTGGCATATGGTATTGGTGTGTACTATTTTGACTCTAGCTCTTAGTTTTTGTTAGATGTTTAGAAGCCTAATCAGCGGAAGATGTGTACTCATGATTGGTTTAGCATGGTTCACCCACAGCTAATGGAGCATTCTGGAGTAGATCATTCAATTATAAGATATTTTTCATTAAACTTATGACCATTGGTTTCATAGGTCATCCAGACCAGGTAGTAGCTTGTCAGAGATCGCAAACATGGGTTATCACCATTTGATTATTCATGTTAAATCTTATGGACTTTGTTTTCATGCTAACTCATTTAAATTTTCATGGATTAGCTTTAGTCTGTTAAGGTTTGTATGTTAGTGTATTATGATTATAGTGACAAGACTTAGATGATGTTAAGAAATTCAACACAGTTTAGAGTAAACATTAAGTTTGAAAGGGAAAAAGTTTATATCTAAAGTTTTGAGTTGGCTGTATGGTTCATGCCTTGGGTTATATTTAGCCTGGTTGGGTATCCTCTTAGTTGCGCTTATTTTATTATGTTGTCGATGTGCCGTGGTTGGGTTTGTATGCTTCAGTCATGGTCGATTCATTATGAGGTCAATAGGTCATTGAGTATGGGATTGTGGTTATCTGGAAAAGTTAAGTAAGGATATGTAATAAAAGGGGTTCCTTTAGTTAAATCCCTTAGAAGTGATGCTTTGCAATAGAGGTTATTATGTGGGCCCAGTAACTCACCCTTTTGAGCATTTAGGCTCTTTTAATCCATTGATTTTTGAGGATAAAAATCCTTTTAGGAGAGAGGATATTCTAATGACCCTCCAAGTTATTTTCTTGATTTTTGTACATTTTTAGCATTTCATGCCTTCCCACAGCAGCTAAAAGTCATTTATGACTTGTCAGAGCCAATAGTTTGGTTTTTAGGAAGCTAATTTGGATTTTAATCTTATTACTAGTCTCAGACAAAAAATCATAGTAAATATCCTTAGATAAGAATTTCAACAGTATCGTTAGCTCCAAAACATAGATTGTAGGCTAGGGGTACCCTTTGTCCCAATCTCGAGGCTTTCAAACTTATTTGGCTATTGAAACACCAAGACTTTGGACCCTTGGAAAATTTCTTTGGTTGAGGTTTCATGGAAGGGTACGAGTCACAGGTACTAGTCGTACCCTAGGATATGACCTAAGGTCCTCTCTCTCATATGTTGATCAATATTTTTTAGGTATATTTTGTCTAAGATATGGTGTAGCCTCTCCTTAGTTGTCTGTTAGGGTACGGGTCGTATCTACCTAGTCGTATGGAGTGTTGGTCTTGATCCCATGTACACTGACTTGGGTATGGGTTGGATGGTACCACTCATACCTTTGGGTATGATTCATGCATGTATGGTCATATATTGGGCAGATTAGGGGTCCATGGTAAGGCCTAGGGTACGATTTAGGGTACCACTCGTACCCTAGGTTATGGTTTGATGTGGGAGTCATACACTCCTACGGGTTCATTTCTAGCTTTTAAGCTAGGGGCTTTGTGGAAATTTACCACCCCAAAAACCTTAAGTACTCATGCTATATAACATATTATGGCCTTCTAAAACATATTTTTGGTTGATCAAACACTCCAAAAACTCTCTCAAACACACTCTTGAAGATTGGAAGGCTAGGGTTCCACAAGTATTCGTCTAAAGGCTAAGGGGTCAAGAATCCTTTTGTGAATCATCTTAAAGGCATGTGAATCTTTCCCTATCATTATTTCTCAAATATCATGTTATTTAAACATTGTTTATGAATCGTTAATGATGCTTTTTGAAATAAATGTTGAGGGTTTTGATGTATAGTGATGGGTAATATTTTCTCTTATTTAAACTTGTCATTATACATATTTTTGGTGATGGTTTGAACATGTGGGTTCTTATTGATTGTGATTTAAAAAATGGGTCAAGAGTAACCCTAGTATTGATGGTTTTCACTTGTATTTTGGTGGTAAGAATATACCATAACTAGTTACATATTGATGGTGATTCGAACTAAGGAAATGGCTTAATGAGTAAGAATGATTTGTAAATGATCTTTTAAAGGCCTTGTTGCCGTGTAATGAGATAAATGTTTACCTTGGTGGTTTGATTGGTTTAAAAGGGGGTTAAAGCTTGGTGTAAGAGTGCTAATGAGTGATTTGATAAAGGTCTTGATAACCATAATATGACTTGAATGATATTTGGAACTAATGTATTGGCTTATTAAAGTGATTGATTGATATATGATTCATGAAAACCTTGTGGTCATGTATGATGTTGAATTATGGCCTTGATGGCTTAAACTGGTTAAATGGGTTAAAGTCCCCAAATATGAATGGTGTGATGTGAATGCATGGAAAAAGGGTTAGAGTCCTAGTGTTGACTAGTAATGGACACGATGGCTTGTGGTTAGAGTCCACATGTATAATGAAATGGCTTGTGGTTAGAGTCCACTTGCATAATGAAATGGCTTGTGGTTAGAGTCCACTTGCATAATGAAATGGCTTATGGTTAGAGTCCATATGCGTAATAAAATAGCTTGTGGTTAGAGTCCACTTGACTAATAAAAGGATTTTGGTTAAAGAACACTTTCTTAATAAGACAGCTTGAGGTTAGAGTCCTCTTGCTTGATATAACCTAAGCAGTAGAAGGTTAGAGTCCTCCACTTCATGGTTTGTGTTTGAGTGCTTTGAAATGCATGCTAAGGCCTTGTTATCTTTTGACACTTGATGTATTTACATGTCTATGTGTATAAATATGGTGGCTTATGATGGTTTGACTTGGTATTGAATAATGACACTATTTTGTCCTTACCCTTAAGTTTTATGCTAGCACTCCAACTGCTAACCGTCTCTGGATGGTGTGTCCCCATGTAACACAGGGGATGGAGCATCTTCTTCTCTTCCTATGTATTAATCAAGTGTTTGGGTAGTTCGAGTGTTGACATCAAAGTGGTGAGCTTCCATTCTCCAAAAGGCACATATTTCTTAATTTTCTTAGCTAATGTCATATACTTACTTTTGATTTGGTTTTGGCTATGGTCGGGGACTTGTCCCGACATATGATTGACTCTGGATTTATAGAAGCTTGTAGATGACTGTGTACTTGGGTAGATTGGATGTTGAATATTGATATTACTAAATGACTAGACTTTCCTAAGTTATGATTATTAGTCTTGTTTGTATGAGAGAGTCTACAAGGCATTTAGGAATGTTTCACATTCTTGTTGTCTTATTTTGAGCTATAGATTTTATGGTTTAGGATCCTTCTTATTTACATTTTCTCATGATGATACAAGTGCGATCACATAGATGGATTTAAGAGAGTGTGTGTTGGGCCCGAGGCTTGGTGTGTACAAAATAAAGTGCAAATAGGACCCAAATACACACCAAATCAGCCCACTATGCACTAGAGGGGCGCCCCATCATTGAGGGGCCTTTTTGTCGTTTTAACTCCTATTATGTAATACACTATAAAAGGAACATTCTAGGGTTTTAGTTTTCAGCTTTTTGATATTGAATATTGTATCTCACTCTTGAAACACACAAGTTTTCTATCAAAGGGGGCTTGGCCGAAACTAGGTAACAATTAGAGTGTGAATTCACTCTTGTAGTTTGTTTGCTTGGAACCTTGGATGCTTGGAGGATTGAGATCCCTCTTGTGTTCTTTGAAGAGTGTAGGTGTTGCTACTTTCATTGTTAAGGGTTTTTGTGTTTGAGAACACATTAGGTTCTTAGACTTTGTAGTAGTGTATGTCTATCATTCTGTCATTTACATTCTTGTAATCTTGTCACGATTTGGTATCTTGTATTGTAAGCCGTTGTCTTGTTGTTCTTCACATTGTTATGTTCATCTTGTGCTTCATATATTGTTGTTAGAATCTTGGGGCTGGCTGATTATTGTGTTTAACACATGATATTCTCTCCATTATTGTTATCACTAGCGAATCCGAGTGTGGTCACCAAGATAGTCCTCAGTTTCTTGACTTGAGGACTGTTTCGGTGTATGATTCCGTGTCTTCCTTGTTTATCTTGTATCATTTTTTATCAAACCCATATTTGATTTTGTACTAACAAGATCAATCTTTATTTGAGAGTTGGAAAAACAAAAAAAAAGAAAAAGAAAAGTTGTTGAAAAGCTGAAAATTCCAGAAAATAGCAATCTGTCCATTGTTGTGTTCTTGGCCGAAAAGTGTGTTCTTGTTGTGTCTTGGACGAGATTTTCTTGTTTTTATTGACTAGATCTGGTAGTATTTTGTTTGTTTAGAGTGGTTCAAGTGTTGGTTTCTTTCTCACCAACACTAAAAGTGTCCAAATCTAAGCTTGAACTTGAATTTGTTGAAGTTGTTGCCGTGAACATAGGTGTGGCCATATGGACAATCTTCTTGTTGTTGTTGTTGTGGGTTGGCCGAATTGTTGTGGACTTATTGTTGTTCTTGGAGAGATTGTTGTTGGTTGTTCTTGATGTTGTTATTGTGTTTTTGAAGTCTTCACTACATTCATCATCATATTAAGCCTTAAAGTGCAAATAGATCTAAAAAGGTGAAAGACTTGTTCACATCACTTCAAGGACTTGACCACTAATTTTCACCTACTTTCCTTGATTTAAGGACCTTGTTTCAATGAGAAAGTACCAAGAAGTCTAGTCTTATTTTGAATTCAAAAAAGATGCTCCAAGACTAAATTTCCCTCCATTAACCAAATCCACCATTTCCAAGTTGTAAATTGGTCAAGACTTGAATTTAGAGAGTAAAATTTTGACAAAACCGAGGCCAATAGTGGACTACCACATCACTAAATTACTGTTCATGCAACATTTTTGAGTTCATATTTTAGATTTCTTAGTTTCATCTTATTGCTTCTTAGTCTCGTTTGTTGGTTCAAACACTAATTGACGACCTATTAATCTCCTACTAGCTTGTTAGTTAGTTTTGTGCCGTTTGTTCGTGTTAGCGTTATTTGCGTACCTTTTATCATTTTGATTCATTGCGTACCTATGATATTCGTTTGAGTTTCAAAACTGTAATCAAATCCAGAAAAGAGTAAACTCAATCCTTGGATCCTCATAGATTCCTTAGCCGACTTACAACACTAGTGAAGCTACGAGTAAGGTAATCAAAGTGTGTGAGTGTGGTGATGCTTTTGAACTAATTTGTTTGCTGTTTTTGTAGGTATTTTAATTAGGTACTCACAATGGAAGGGTCCACATCTCAAACCATAGACAATAGTACTCTGACACTATGAAAGCCTCTCTTGAGGCTATCACCCGAACACTTGAGAAGAGATTGAACATGGAAATTGGTACCGTGAGAGGGGATTTGGCAACAATAAAGGGAGATGTGTGTACCATGAGTGGGAGGTTAGAAAGGTTAGAATCCAAATAACTTCCTGACCTTCAACTCCTCAAAACACT
The DNA here is from genome assembly GCF_002878395.1 of Capsicum annuum. Classification (NCBI taxonomy): domain Eukaryota; kingdom Viridiplantae; phylum Streptophyta; class Magnoliopsida; order Solanales; family Solanaceae; genus Capsicum; species Capsicum annuum. Next base: position 160,776,806 of record NC_061122.1, on the reverse strand, counting down.
TCCCCTACTATCTCCCCTAAAATGTTACACCAAATGAACAAATCACTGAGCCAACTACCAAATGCTCCCCAAAACCATGAGTATGATAGACCAACCCTCCCTCCACTTCACCAAGTCCAACATGATGGATTTGGAACCCAAATAACTCCAAACCTGAACTATTTACTTAACCAAATACCACACTTTCCAATCCAAGATCCATTGAACCAAAGGCCATACTATCCTCCAAAGTTGAATCCAATTAATCCAAATCCACCAAATCATGTTAAGGGTTATGGTAGAGAGGAACAACATGGGGATTATAGAGTTTATGGTGATGTTCACTTGAGGGAATAAGAGGTGAGAGGTAGGCAAGGTGAGTTAGTCCGAGTGGAGAGAGGTGGTCACCAAACCCGGGAGTAGGTATTAACACCATCAAAGTTAGTCTTCCAATCTTTAAGGGCGAGTATGATCCTGAGGCGTATCTTACTTGGGAGTCACTGTGTGATAATATATTCCAAGTGAATGATCCAACCAAAGATAAGAAAGTTTTTATGATATCGCTAACTTTGAGGGATATGTAAACACTTGGTGGGAGTATGTGAAGCATCTTGGTGATGTGTTGATTGCGGGGAAGCTACCTCCATGGTTTAGATTGAGGTACCTTATGTATCAAAAGTACCAACCCAAGGGCTAAAAATTTGAGCTTCTTGCCAAGTTGTATAACTTAAAGCAAGGAAACAAAAGTGTCATGGCATACTATGATGAATTTCAACAATTAATGTTGAAGGTTGACCATCGAGGAGAATAAGTGAAACATGACATTATACGATTCAAAGTCAGGTTGAATAAGGACATAGATTCTCGGATGACCCTCCATAAGTTTGACCATCGATGGCATCTTCTAAACGGCCTTGGAAATTGAGAGAGAGGTCTCGGCTTCCAAGTCCAAGAATGTCCAACAACCTTCCTCGGATTGGCACCAACATCAAAAGTACTCATCCATTGTCAACCAATCTGATAACAAGTTTGTCTAAACCAAAACCAAGTCTGCCAAAAGGTATCCCCCAAGAAATGAAGGTAAACCAAATTCCACTTCTCGTCCTATGGGATTTCAATGTTTTAAATATCAAGGGTGGGGGAACAAGGCTAGTGAATGCCCAAACCGGAGGAAGGTAATACTTAGGGAGGGAAAATTTTAGTACCTTGGTAAGGAGGTGGGGCTTGAATCGAATGAAAGTGATGAAAAAGCTCAAGATGGAGAGCTAGAAGTCGAGGTAGAAATGATGAAGCTGGGAAAGATATATGGCTGATTGGTAGAGAGTGTGTAGTGCCTATGTATATGGCAAGGAGAGTCATTCTTAGTGAGGGTGTGGAAGAAGAATCCGAGAGTGAGGAAGGTAAAGAAGAACAGATGCCGAGAGTTACGGTTGTGGGATTTTCCCACAAAGGCCCTTCGTTGCTTGCTAACCAAGATGCTAGCACTTTGACTAGCATCCATTCTTCTTATGTTTAGGTTATAGAACATGTAAGTCCAAAATGCATGTTCGATGAACTCATGGAACCCTTGGTTGAACATCCTAACCTTGGGAGGAGCATTGAAAACATGATTCGAAGAAGAGAGCTAGCGGGTGATGATTGCTTGAATTTATGGACAAATTCCTCTCAAGATGGAGAGGATGATATAAGTGCGATCATGTAAATGGATTTAAGAGAGTGTGTGTTGGGACCGAGGATTGGTGTGTATAAAATAAAGTGCAAATAGGACCTAAATACACACCAAATCAGCCCACTATGTACTAGGGCAGCGCCCCATCATTGAGGGCCCTTTTTGTCCTTTTAACTCCTATTATGTAATACACTATAAAAGTAACATTCTAGGATATCAGTTTTCAGCTTTTTGATATTGAATAGTATCTCACTCTTGAAACACACAAGTTCTCTCCCTAAAGGGGCTTGGCCGAAACTAGGTAACAATTAGAGCGTGAATTTACTCGTTGTTTGTTTACTTGGAACCTTGGGTACTTGAAGGATTGAGTTCCCTCTTGTGTTATTTGAAGAGTGTAGCTGTTGCTACTTTCATTGTTAAGGGTCTTTGTGCTTGAGAACACATTAGGTTCTTAGACTTTGTAGTAGTGTATGCCTATCTTTCTATCATTTACATTCTTGTAATCTTGTCACAGTTTGGTTTCTTGTATTGTAAGTCATTTGTCTTGTTGTTGTTCTTCACATTGTTATGTTCATCATGTGCTTCATATATTGTTGTTAATCTTAGCTTGGGGCTGGCTGATTATTGTGTTTAACATGTGATATTCTCTCCATTATTGTTATTACTAGCAAATCTGAGTATGGTCACCAAGATAGTCCTCAGTTTCTTGACTTGTAGACTGATTTGATGTATGATTCCATGTCTTCCTTGTTTATCTTGTATCATTGTATTTCAGCTCATGCCTCTAAGAAGATCTGAAGTTCCTGCAAACCCTTCCATCCCAACTGAGGGTGATGTTGTTGGGACTCGCTCTACTTATGGAGTCCATACTCAGACCAGTGGTTCAGTACCTGATGGTTCGGTAGTTCCACTGGTTTCCCTCTAGTCCTCCTCCGGTTCCTTAGGTTGACATGTTGAATGCTGAGTTTCGTCAATCGATTCATATGATTGCTCAGTTGGTAGCTTCTCAGGCTGAGCGTGGTGCATCTTATACTCCATCTTCTAAGGCCACAAGGGTTGGCCAATTTATGAGGTTGAGTCCTCTGACCTTTATCACTATTAAGGTAGACGAAGATACTCGAGGCTTTATGGATGAGATGAAAAATATTTTAAGAGTCATGCATGCCACTAATGTGGAGGGAGTGGAGTTTACATCCTATTAGTTAAAGGATGTGGTGTACCAATGGTACGAGGAGTGGTAATAGATAAGGGGAGGTATTAATGAGTCATCTTTATGGGAGGATTCACTAATGATTTTTTGGATCACTTCTTTCCTCTAGAGTTGGGGGAAGCAAAGGCAGAGGAGTTTGTTAATCTAAAGCAAGGAAAAATATCAGTCAAGGAGTATTCTATGAAGTTTCACCATTTGTCTAGGTATGCTCTAGAGATGGTGTCGGATATGAGAGCTCGTGCCTTAGTATTTTCTCGTGAGTTGGTATTTGATAGAAAAGCAGCCTTGTTGATCAAAGATATGGATATCTCAAGATTTATTGTGTACATGCAACAAGTAGGAAAGAGAAAAAAAAGCAGGTTAAGTTTAGGGAAAGACAAGGGAAGAGATTTAAGCCTTTTGAGCAAAGTGGTGGAGATGGTGGTAGGTTGCCAACAAATATGTGGGGAGCTCTGGTTCTTTCTCCTTACCTAAGGCCATTGGGTGATCATGGGTCTCAATTTGGTGGTGGATTTCGGGCCCAGGGTGCCCAATATCAGACTAGTAGGGTTTAGTTAGTTCCATCCTACCCTCCTTGTAGATTCTATGGTCAGCATCATCGTGGCTAGTGTCATAAGAGGAGGAACACATATTTTAGATATGGTCGTATTGGGCACATGTAGTGAGAGTGACCCTCTCTAGTGGCTTCTTAGGCCAATAGTGATAAATGAATTGACTAAGAAAGAAGAAAAAGAGATGAGACTATACTAAAGAATCAAAACACAAACTAATTGCGTAAATGTAAAGATTATCTTGACATAGATACATACAAACCAAAAGAACCAAAGGATGTATCAAATCCTAAGAACCCTATGACTCATATGAGTAAAACCAAGATCTTACATTAAAACAAGAGGAACTCAGCCTCCCCAAGCACCAATATTTTAAAGAAAAAATACAAAACAAGTGAATCCACACTATGTGTTGCCCTAGTTTCAAGTGGCTTTTCCAAGCCCTACACTACAAACACTCACTCTCAAAAGAAATGTCTTTCAAGTTTCAATATCAATCAACTAATGAGATAATAAGCCTAAAGAGTCTATTTATATCTTATTACATAAAATACAAAAATGACCTTAATGAAAAGGGTCTCCTATGGAGTGTAAAGAAAAGGCACAAAAAGACCAAAACACCCTTAATGAGAGAGAGGTTAGGGAGTGATTGATGTGGTCTTCTTTATACTTTAACATATGACTTTACTTGTGTTATTTTGGCCTTCACAATTATTCTTCAACACTCGGCATTGCTCCATTGAGTGCCCAAAATGGCTTCCCCATGTATGCTTTTGTTCCTTCAATATGGTAAGAGCTGGATTTTTCATGTGTTGGCCTCGAATTATCACTTTCAAAGCTATGATGGCCATTTATCTCATATCATCCTCCCCTTCTTTAAAAGGATTCAAATCAAATTTACACCCTGCAAAATCAAAAAAAGGAAAAACAATCACAGCATACTCATGCCATGAGGGTTATGGTTAGTACACTACATAACATGTTCATGCCAAGGTGGTACACACTTGAAATATAACGACGAATCCCTTGGTTTATTCATAAAAAAACTTAGTAAGAATGTTACAAAGGGAGTGTCTATGATCATCACCAAGAGATGAAACTACAAAGGTCACAATGGCATCAACCATCTCCGAAGGTAAGAATACCTTCTTCTTAAAGGCCAAAATACATATTTGTTTCATCACCTCTATAGTAGAATTCACCAAGAGTGGTGAAACCAATGGTTCACACATCCACAAGTGTTTTATGGAGTCAAATATATGAGTGATCCTTGTAGCATTATTTCTCAACCAAGTGGACCATTCGAGATAATTCCTACCTCTAAATAAGATAAATCAAAGATTAGCATGGACATCATCATAAAAAAGAGGTAATATAAAAAGGAATTAAGCATGAAAGTTTCATCCAAAGTGCTTTTATCAAAAGGTCTGCCATTGGCCATAAGAGTTCTAGCACACAATGCACTCAAGGATGGAGCTAAATCATTTAAGCACACTATAAATTTCCCTTCTAAGTAATTCATGCCAACAAATGATGTAGATTCAACAAATTATGAACAACATCATATGTATAAAGGTATCGAAGAAAGGTACTACGGAAATTATTCTCATTTAAGATGCATTCAAAAGCAGGAACAAACAAATAGAAAAAGGGACATTGCAAGCACATAGAACCTATCATTTTCAAAAAACTTCTTGAGGAAAGAAACTTCAACAATGGAGTCATGCTCTTAGGGAGATTAGAGAATCTACTATGTAAAAAGCTAATCCAAACAAGTAGTTCTCCCAATAATTTTGTTTCCATCTACTAATAAAGGTAAGCATGCTCCCAAGAGTCCCACAACATACTTCAAATTGTCTAACCCTATGAAGGTTACAAGAAGTCTTTAATATCCTTGGACTCTTCCACAAACAAGAATGCAACTTGGTATCTACAAGTTATGGTCCACACAACTTAAGCTCAAATGTGTTAAATAGGGATGCAAGCATATGAATAATATCCCAAAGGGGAAATGAAAAAATTTCCCTCGAGCCGTCAATCATGAAACCACCTTTGAAAAAAGGGTCTCTCATCAAAACCAAGTCATAAAGAAGGGAATCATAAGAATGGAATTCGTCTAAAGTGTTTTCAAGAGGGAAATCTCTATTTGACCTACAAGTAGTCAAGAATGGAAACACTCAAAGGTGAACTCTCTTGGTTTCTTTTATTGCTCCCCTCTTTTGTGAACACTTAACTTTATTGGAAATTTCCCCATGCACAACTTGGGTCTATCAAGTGGGTTATAAATCCACAAGAAAGACTTTCCATCATAGGAAAGGTTAGAAAAACTCATAATTAAATCTTGCTTGTCATCTTGACCAAGAATTAATTAGGATATGCAACAATCTCCACATCCCAAGAGGTTACCAGGGTCAAATGAGAGAAGTAACCAAGGACTTAGGTCTTGACCATTCTCACTTTCCCCTAAGGTGCCATCCTCAAAATTAGGCATACCCTCTATATCATAATTGAAAATATCATGAGCACAAAAAGGGTAGATAAAGGTGTCACACAATTCAACTTCAACTATGTTGTCTTATGCATGTACTTACTAGTTTCAAGCTCATCACCATTAGTATGCTCAACATAGGAAACACATAAAGAAGAAGTAGATGGAATACCTAAACAAATATCACCTTCTCTTCCAAGAGAGTAATCTGCACATAGATTCAAACTACCACGGGCAGCAAAGGTATCACAATCAAAACCATTTGCACAAGTACAATCACAATTCCTGTAGCCTAAACATTTAAGCAAATTAAGGTTATCTTCACTTGATTGATCATTTTGCACACCCTCACTAGTTGTTGGCAACTCACATACCAACGTAGACTCACCTTCATTTTCAGAAGGGTCAAATAGTGTGTGAATACACTTATCACTTGGCAATAGGATCTTATTCAAGTTATAGGTGATAGAACTAGATGGACACAAATTATTCTTACGAGAAGAATCAATTTTTGCATCTAAAGGATCAACTGGTGCTTACGTACTTACAATAAGAGTTTGGTCTTCATGCAACTTAACAACACCAAAAGTATCACAAAAGGAAGACTCATCCATTTCTACTCTAGGCAAACCTGTAACTACATCCATTTGGCTACTACTAGCTACATCACAATCTTCTACATATTAGGAGTGTATAAGATAGCATTTTTACCTTATAAATCACATGAGATGTGGCCTTCACCTTGGTGTCTGTCATGGAAGCCAACTTGATGCTTTGGTAAGCTATTATCACAAGTGCGTTTTTGATTAAGGGGAGAGTAATTTGGTGGTCTAAGTGTGGATATCAATCGGCGTAGCTCTTCAAGGTTCCATTTGAAATCTTCATAAGGGTTCGAGATAGTATTATTATCCATGGTTTAAGAGGTTGTAGCCTCAGATTCCATTGCAAATGTACCTAGGAAGACACCTACAAACAAACAAACAAGTTAGTTCAAACAAATATCCTCACCAGAATCTCACTACTTTGATTATCTCACACTTGGCTTTACAAGTGTTGAAAGTCGGTTTGTAATCTGTGAGCAATTGAGGGATGAGTATACTCTTGTCTGGAATAGATTTTTATTTGAATTACTCAAAGAAATCTCGTTCGGACTTGAACCAAGAACTATAACAAATCACAAAAAGAGAAAATAACACAAGGAATGTAAAAAAAAAAAAAAGGACTCAAAACTAATTCAAAACCTAGTAGACAATTACTAGTTTGTTAATTAGTGATAGAATCAACAAAATGCAACTAAGGAAATATGAATAAAAACTATGAATCCAAAAATTAAGCCTAAAAATATGGTGGTGCAATGTGATGATATGGAATCTTGTGGTTGGATGAATATTTTGAAAAATTTTAGTTCTTCAACTTTGATTTTCGACCAACTTCAATCCAAGGAGTGTAGAATTGGTTTTGTGGGAGAAATTTCAAGCTTTGGGGCCTTTTTCAGGATCAAATGAATTTGAATTTGATTTAGTCCCCCCCTCCCCCATGTACTTTCAATTGTACTTGAATATTTCCTTTGTTCCCTTCTTCTTTGGATGACTTACAATATGCTTGGAATATTCTTTGTACAAACAATTTCTACATTCTTTTTCTCCCCTTTTCTAAATCAAACCACCTATTTTGAATATTCTTCTTCAATAAGATATGAAGATGAGGAAGAACAACAAGAATATTCAAGAGTTGACCAATGTTTGACCACTAGGAAAATGACCTCTAAATTTGAATTTACTTAGAGATTCAAGGTCACTTTGTCAAACCAAACACAAATATCACAATACCAACTCAAAATGCCACAACCACAATATCCCAAAAATGAGATCCACCTTCAAATAGCTTTGAACACAAGCTCAACAATGGTGGATGGTTTAAAACACCTCCGATTTGGCTTAAATCTTAGATTTAGACTCTATTAGTGCTAGGGAACAAGGATCTAGCACTAGAAATTCACACAAAAAAAAACTAAGTAGATGTAAGTTTCAAAATTCTTCCCAAAACACAAAAATGTGATACCACTATTTTTTTTATTTTTTGGATTTTGACTCTTTTTTGTGATGATTGTCTTAAGGTAATAACAATCCGAGACTTAGAGTTGTAGGAACAACCCTAATATGTGGCTCTTGATACCAAATGATATAGGAATCGACTAAGAAAGAAGAAAAATAGATGAAGACTATACTAAATAAGCAAACAACACATAGATTTAAGAAGTAAAACACAAACTAATTGTGTAAATATAAAGATAGGTATCTTGACATTGAAACATACAAACCAAAAGAACCAAAGGATGTATCAAATCCTAAGACCTCTATGACTGATATGAGTAACACCAAGATCTTACGTTGACACAAGAGGAACTCAACCTACCCAAGAACCAATGTTTCTAAACAAAAATACAACACAAGTGAATCCACACTCCCTACACTACAAACACTCCATTCTATCTCAAGAAAAATATCTTTAAAGTTTCAATATCAATCAACTAATAAGAAAATAAGTCTAAAGAGTCTATTTATAGCTTATTACATAAAATATAAAAATTCCCTTAATGAAATTGGTCTTCTATGGAGTGTAAGAAAAGGCACAAAAAGACCAAAACACTCTTAATAAGAGGGGCAGTTATAGAGTGTTTGATGTAGTCTTCTTCACACTTCAACATATGCCTTTCCTTGTGTTATTTTAGCCTTCACAATTATTCTTCAACACTTGGGTCTCTCGGGTGCTTCATCAAGACAAGTTTCCCAAGCAATCTTCCATATGTGGCATTGCTCCATTAAGTGCCCAAAATAGTTTTTCCATGCATGCTCTTGTCCCTTCAATGTGGTCAAATCCATATTATTCATATGTTGGCATCGAATGATGGCATCCAAAGCTATGATAGCCATTTGGCTCATATCAAATAGGGCCCCTATCGTTATTTAATCCGCTCTTGCACCAAAGGGTCCTGCTTCTACTTGTACTTCTATTTCTGGTACCATCACTGGATGGAATCATTTGTACGCACTTGCTGCTCTCCAGGATTCTGAGGCTTCTCCAGATATTATTACGAGTATGTTGAGACTTTTCTCCCTTGATGTGTATTGTTTCACTGATCCGGGGTCGACTCTTTTTTTGTAACCCCTTTGTGGCTGTGGATTTTAGTTTTGGTCCTAAGTGTCTTTCAGTTTCTTTTTTTGTTTCTACCTAGTAGGAGGCTTTATGGTTGTTGAAAGAGTCTATAGGGTGTGTGTGGTAGCTGTTAGTAGTAAAGAAACTCAGGTAGACTTGATAGATTTAGATATGGTTGATCTTGATATTATTCTGGGGATGGATTGGTTGAATTTGTGCTATGATTCCTTAGATTTTTGGAGGCGTAGGGTCACGTTTAAATTCCCTAATAAGCTGGTCATTTTATGGGTAGGGGTTTTTTAGTTCCTAAAGGGAAGTTTAATTCATATCTTAGAGACCAAAAGTTGATCTCTAAGGGGTGTTTGTATCATGTGGTTCAAGTTAAATATTCTAACACAAAAGGTCCTTTTCTAGAATTAGTTCCCATGGTTAATTAGTTTCTTGATGACCTTCCTGGTATTTCTATCGATAGGGAAATTAATTTTGGGATTAATCTTGTTATGGACACTCATCGTATCTCTATCCTTCCTTATATAATGGATCCGGCTGAGTTGAAGGAGCTTAAGGAGCAATTGAAATATCTCTTAGATAAGGGTTTTATCCATCCTAGAATATCCCCTTGGGGTGCTCCCATGTTCTTTGTGTGTAAGAAGGATAGTTCCCTTCGAATGTGTATTGATTATCATCAGTTGAACAATATGACCATAAAGAATAAATATCCTCTTTCTAGGATCGATGATTTATTTGATCATCTTCAAGGTACAAATTTCTTCTCTATGATTGATCTTAGATCGGGTTATCATCAACTTAAGATTAGGGGAGTAGATATCCCTAAGACTGCCTTTATGACCAATATGGTCACTTTGAGTTCCTAGTCATATCTTTTGGACTGACCAATGCCCCAATGACATTCATGGATTTGATGAATAGGGTCTTTCATCCATTCTTGATTTGTTTTTCATTGTCTTCATTAATGACATCATGGTCTATTTTAAGAGTAAGGCAGATCAAGTCAATCACTTTCGTGCTGTGTTGTAAACCTTAAAGGACCATCGTTTGTATGGAAAGTTCTTAAAGTGTGAGTTTTGGTTAAATTTTATGACTTTCCTTGGACATGTTTTCTCTAGTTTAGGGATCATGGTGGATCCATAAAAGGTTGTGAAGGTTAATAAGTGGCCTAGACTTGCGACTTCACTCGAGATTGGGAGCTTTTTGGGTCTATCCGGTTACTATAGGAAATTTATGGAGAGTTTTTCAATGGTAGCTCCTCCATTGACTAAGTTGACACAGAAGAAGGTCAAGTTCTTATGATTGGATATGTGTAAGGGTAATTTTAAGAAGTTGAAGGATAAATTAACTTCGTTTCTAGTTTTGACCTTGCTCGAGGGAAATGATGGTTTTGTAGTGTATTATGATGCTTCTTATGTTGGGATTGGATGTGTGTTGATGCTACACGGTAGGGTGGTGTCCTATACTTATAGGAAATTGAAAGTTCATGAGAAGATCTACCCTTCTCATGATTTGGAGTTATTAGCTGTGGTTTTTGCATTGAAGATTCGGCATCACTATCTCTATGGGGTTCATGTTGACATATTTTCTGAACATAAGAGCCTACAGTACGTGTTTACTTAAAAGAAGTTAAATCTCAGGCAAAAGAGATGGCTTAAGCTATTGAAGGTTTATGATATGATTCTCCACTACTATCCAGGTAAAGCTAATATTGTTGATGATGTTCTTAGCAGGTTATCCATGGGGAGTATGTATTATGTTGATGAGGATAAGAAGGAGTTGGTGAAGGACATTCACTAATTGGCTAGTCTTAGAATTAGTCTCACAGACTCGGAGAATGGTGGTGTGTGTGTATCCGGTGTTATAGTCAAAAGGAGGAATAATTGCAAAATTTCCAAAAAATATTCACTGATCATGGATCCATCATGAAAAAGTCCAGAGAAAATGCAAATGAGACAGTTTGCAGAAGTTCAAGTTATAAAGGAAAATATTGACCATATGTCACATATATAGCCTGATTTTTGGTGAAAATCTAGCTGACAGAAAGATTTATGACTAAATATATAGGCCATGGATTAGCTTACAGCCCATGGATTCAAACCATAATAGAGGACCAAAACCCCTAAGGATTAAGCCACAAAAAAGCTAAAGGAACTCCACGGATCATGGATCAATGTTGACTTCCAAATGATGTCAGTAGTCAATTTAATTTTATTAGAATTTTAAATTTATGGACCATTTGAATACATTCTTTTGGAGAATCATAATATGGATAAAACATAATTTTGAGTTACCCGCATTTAGTTGTTATTGTTTGCAACATTTCTCTTAATTTTTGAAGTTTTTATGAAGAAAAAATAACAAAGTGATCCTTTCATATTTAGTTTTGAGTAAAACATTATGAAATCAATTAATTCTTGCTATTGTATTATTTTGAACATGAGTAGTTAAACCCTCTAATAAGGTTGTGAACTTAATGGGGTGTTACATTGTAATGACCAAAGTTATAATTATGCTAAAAGATGAGGTAAAATTTTGACTCAGTCTTTTCTTAGTTGATTTTTGAGAAATTCAGGGCTAGTCTAAGATTGAATGATTTTTGAGGTATGTTAGTAAAATAAAATCAGTACTAGTATGATGGTTGATATTGGTGTTTTATATGTTAGTTAGATAGATAATGAGTTTAGGGCACCTTAACAACTTATGACACACATGAAATAGAGTTATAGAATTTTGGTTATAGAGTTTACTATGAAGGTGTTGGTTCGTGATATCGTAATTTGTGAAGTGTTTCATAAAATTAGTAAGAATGAAGAGAGGTCGTGAGTTCTTTCTTGGACCGATGCAATAGCAAAAGTAAGTGTTGCAGCAGTACCGCTGTAATTGAAAAAGGTACCCCACTGCAATGGACCTATGTTTTAAGGTGAGAATTACTGTTGTGGTAATTTAACTGATGTATTGGTAATATGCAGAATCTGATGATTTTAAGAATATAGAATCTTTTTTCATTCCCCACTTTTTGAAAAATATGAGAGAGCTATAGGGAAGGCAATTTTTGGTAGAATTTAGGAGTTTTTCATCTTTGGAGGTAAGTTATTACATTTTTCATACAAGAAAGTTGACTCTTGGTTCTCAAACCTAGGGGTTACTCCCATAAATTCTTTCTTTCTCATTCACTCAGGGGGAGCGAACATACCTAAACTTGAAATTACTTATTATAATCACTTATAATCATTCAAAAATGATTATGGTGGAAATTAAGGTTCATCCCTAGTTTATGAAATTAATAAAAATTGGTGGGCCTGAGTATAAAATCAGTAGAAAATAATGTAAGATATTATAAAATATTAATGAGTGTTGAATAACAATTATTCATGCTAATTCAAATTGAGTTCATGAGGTTTGAGAGGTAGAAAACTCTAAGATGGTAATTAAGGAAAAATATGGTTAAAAGTTTTTAATTTTGTATCCCTGGTGATTAAAAAGGGATGAATTGATTAAATAATGTATCATTTTGCTGTTTTCGATCACAAATAAGTTGAAAGGGAAAGTAAAGACTAGCTTATGAGTTAGAAAAAAATTTGAGCAACGGGATAAGGTAGGTTACCATTTATTGTACCAATTAGACGTGTCTTACTCTGTGATTATATGTGATTTGAATGTTGTGATGTCCTTCGAGCACTAGTTATAGTTATTGACTACATTTTCTATTAATTCATAATGATATTGTTGAGTTGGTGGTGATTGTGATGATGTTGATGTGTAACCCGCGATTTTTAGGAAGTTGGAAATTATCATGACATTGATGAGATAATATTAATGTTGATGAGACTAATTAGGAAAAGAGATGATGTGCATATAATTCATTCATACATTAATCCACATTCTTGAATGTTCATTTATGATTATATGTTGTGATGAACTTAATGATCGAATTTGACTAAGTGTTTGTACATGATTATGAGCTTGTATTCTCCTTAAGTGAATTTCATACTTGATTGATTGTCTTTGATTATAAGTTTTGTGATGATCACTTTACATCTGTTTGATCTACTTATTCATATGGTGTCGGATTGTGTTGACCTTTCATGTCTATCAGTACGTGTTGTTGTACTGATGCCACCTGTGCTTTTTTTTAGTATAGAGCATGTTATGGCGTTTGAGACAAGACTTAGTCTTTAGCTAGCAGTTCTAAATTCAACTTTAATAGTGAGCACTATGGTCGGGAAACCTTTGGATATTCTATTCATTGTTCTCGTCCCTTTTTTTGGATTACTACATTCATATTTATTTCTTGTTTTGGACATCTATTTTTATTTTATACTTATTTTTTCTTAGATGTTTTGATACGGTGACTTCAGATCTCAGGGATGTAATAAATAGATTTTTTCGTACACTACTAGTTTTGAATTTTTGATGTTGATTTGTTAGTAAGTTATTCAATAAATTCTCTTTTAAACTTGTTTAAAACTAAAGATTAATTCAAAGAGGATGAGCAGGCAACACTTGGATTAGTTAAGAGTTATGGTTAAATATGGTTCTCCTACCATAGTTTAAGGTGGGCACCAGTTATTACTCTTTGGGCCGTGACACACATTTATAAGGTCTTCATGTGATGAATGATTTTTTGAGAATTTGTATTTGAAACTATTTCTTATTTTTCTTGATTGGTTTGTAGTAAAAATATTAATATACGCCATAATATCTTAGTTTTGCTTGAAAAATTGAATAAGGATTTTGTTGGTGTAACGACCCAATTTTCTGGAACTGGAACATCACATGATGCTCATGATCCCGAAGGACTACAAGCTTATCCTCTACTAATATATGTACTTGAACACTGGATAATATAAATAATAAGTGTGAAACTGGCCATAAGGTTCAAAACATCTAAAAATACTCAAAATTAAAAACTGAATACTGATACATCTGTCTGAAAAGCCTCTAAACTATCTAAACTGTGGAGTTGATGGGATATGTTCCCAACTAACTTCGTCTACTAAAATTAAACCAAATCTGATACGATAACAATAAAAATAAGGATCATCCTCCACTGAAGAGGACTCACAGCTATGTCTACTGCTGCTGACTGGGACAGAGCTGCTAAGGGTACTCTGGATGTTGTGCCTCCGAACCTATGGTATCAAATAAAACACTATAGAGTAAATGCGTCAGTACGGTAATGTAGCAAATATGAAGATGAGGAAAGGATAAATGCAAGGGCTCATGCATGAACAATTACTTAACTGAATAATCATGAGAGTACTGAATGATAACACCTGCATGAATGCACGAACCATAACTAAAATTATCGTGACTCAAAATACTAAAAATCGAATACTAATTTAATGCCATCCGAACTCACTACTAATGCCTGAGATGTTGACATTGAATCATCTAATATTGATAACTGAGTACTGGAATTGAGATAAGTCTTATCTATTGAGATGTCTAATTAATTGAATCTACTCGTATCAATGACTGAATTCTGAGCTTTCTACTCTCGATTGACTGCATCGGAGATCAAACCTCTCTAAAGAATGGTTCCAGAATCTATTATCAATGATAAGAAAAGATTATATCTGAGATCAAACCTATCTAGGGGAAGATCTTTGAATCTGATAATAAGAATACTCAACTAAATCTAAGACTGAGATCAAGCCTATCTAGCAGGTGATCTCTGGATCTGATAATGAGATTACTCAACTGAATTTGAGACTAAGATCAAGCCTATCTAGCGAGTGATGTCTGGATCTGATAATGAGATTACACAACTGAATCTGAGATTGAGATCAAGCCTATCTGATGGGTGATATCTAGATCTGATAACAAGAATACTCAACTGAATCTGAAACTGAGATCAAGCCTATCTGACGGGTGATCTCAGGATCTGGTAATGAGATTGCTCAACTGAATATGAGACTGAGATCAAGCCTATCTGATGGGTGATCTCTAGATCTGATAATAAGAATACTCAATTGAATCTGAGACTGAGATCAAGCCTATTTGATGGGTGATCTCTAGATCTGATAACAAGAATACTCAACTGAATCTGAGACTGAGATCAAGCCTATCTGATCGGTGATCTCAGAATCTGATAATGAGATTACTCAACTAAATATGAGAATGAGATCAAGCCTATCTGATGGGTGACATATGGATATGATACTGAATAACTTTATATGGGACCAAGCCTATCTGACGGGCTGTCCATGAATCAATGGAACTATCTGAGTTCCTCACTGAGATAGATGACTGTATCTGAGAATTCTGATTTCTAAAGATTGATACTGAAACTACAATTGTGGGAAGTAATCACTTAACCGACATGCCCCAAATCTCAACTGGACCTATAACCCCAGCTGGAAGGGTGTCAATACCGTGCCATGGGTAAAGACATCTTTGGTCAAGCCTATCTGATGGGTGACCCTCGTAGGAAGTCAAGTCTAAAGAAATATAATAGTCAAGCCTATCTGATGGGTGACCATCCTCTCCTGATAGGTAACTCCTGCATCCTACACTGGCTACACAGTTCTGGAGTTTAGGGATTGCTCCTAATGACTCTACCTCTCTGACGGAGAGTCGCCATCCCTGCCCTCGCTCGGTGCTAGCTCCTACTCCCAACTGAAAGACTCTGAACTGATTCTTAACCTAACACAATCTAAGCTGAATCTGATACTAATCATGTTTCTTGAATGATCTTACTGAGTTAAGCTGAATTCACTTGGTTTTTATCTAACAGAATACTACTGAATCTCGTTATTTGACTAAATGACACTGAGCTCGGGATATATTACTCAAATACTACTAAGGACTGAACTGAACACTTGAATACTACTAGATTTGAGCTGAGTATAAAACTGAGGCTAGATTACTAGCGATACTGAGACTACGGAGATTACTGAGATTACTTAAGTTCTGTATCTGTTTGAGAGTACAGAGTTCTGAGAGTCATGTCTTGACTGAGATTATTGAGTAAACTAACACGAGCTCTAGACTACAGCTAATTTGTCAGGTATAAATACCCCCAGGTCTCGATAACATAAAAGTAAAACATAACCATTCTTGAATAATCAAGACTATGGACATTCATTCACCATCACAATTACTAAATCATCTCTTCAAGTATTAAGAAATAATAAATATGTGATAGTATAGGGAGATATGCTATTGGCTCATACTCCATTCACCAAGATCGTGCTTCAAACACTTAGCATATATTAAAGCCTTAGCATGTATCAAGAGTACATAATTGGGAAATTTCATGCTATGATGTCACAATTCATTCACAAAGGCTTTTCAACAAACAATTGGCATGCATAGGCTTGCACACAATTGGGGATTTCTAATCGACATGCTAGAATGGCTCTAATTTCTTCACATAAGCATTTTATCAAACATCTGGGGAGCATGCTTTGTTTATTCAACAATTTCTACACCAAATTGACATGAACACGTCACTTAACAAGCAACTTGAAGAGTGTTTATCATGAATTTCACATACTACGGTCAAGCTTGAAAACCTTGTAAACAAACATAAATCACAACTTAATAATAGCATGAACATCAATTTCAACTCACATGAATCATGAAAACTCATAAACATAAAAACTTTGCAATTTAGAAAAGGGTTCTTGAGCTTCTTGGATGAAAGGGACCCAAGAATCAACATCTGCATACCTTAGAAAAACTCTTTCTTGAAAGCTCTTGGAGAGATTCTTGATTTCTTGATTTTTCTTGAAGAAGGAAGGGTTTTGATTTTGTAGAAACCGTAGCTCCTGTTCTTGAACAACTTTGAGAGAAAACTAGTATTTTTTGGTTAAAATGAGGACAAACCCCGTGTTAAGAAATATATATAGGGGTAGCAAAATGACCCTTTTCGCCTATGGAATTAAACTGAAAAATCTCAATTTTACATGCTGAAGCGATGCGGTGGAATTGTGCAAGCTCACCAGAAATTGGACAATCAGGAAATTGCTTGATGGTTCAATGCGGTGGAAATTGTGTTGCCACCTTGGTTGCAAACTGGAAAGTCAACGCGACATGGTAGAGTCGCGTTGGTGCATTGGAAATTGACAATTTAAAATTAAGCCTTGGTGCGACGCGCTATAATCATGAAGACTCACTGAATTTTGACGATTGCCATTTTGGCTGGCTCCGTAATGCGCTAAAGTGCCAGGTGGCACACTATCTCACTAAAATGGCTCTAACTCTGTGCCTGAGAGTCGGATTTGGGCGAATTTGGTATCGACGAAAAGCTTATTCAATTCTCTACATGAAAAAAATTCATTATAGGAAAATTCAACATGGTTTAAAATACTTCTCAATTGGAAAGAAATTTTCAACTTTTTAGGGCCGGATTAGCACTTTCCTGAACAAGCTCCTACGAGAGAATTTTGCAGGGTCTTACAGTTGGAATAGTTTGCATGAACTCAAATTTCTAGTTAAGAGATTTTCTAAAGATTGAGTTGAATTTAAATGACAAACTCTATCTTGTTTTATTGAAATAACTCATATATATTTGGTAAGATCATATTGAGATAAATCATTCATCTTTTGAAAAAAAAATTGAGTAATGATTTAGGGATTGAGTGCTTACCTAGAAACCTAATTATCTGTAATTGCATGATAAATGAAAGAGGTGCATTCCATTGAGGGAAAACAACATTAGTTGACAAATTTTTTTTCTTTCTAAAAATAAAAATTAGACTGCTAATCATATATTCGTCAAATTTATAGTATTTCTTCTTATTTTCTATGATATTTAACCCCAATCTTTATTGATTTACTATATTTGTTTATGCGACATCATCTTAAGATTTAGTGTATTAAAATTGTATGCCATTACCGTAGAATAGATTATGACATTACTTATTGATGTTTACTATGATACAATCTTTTTCTATTTCATTACACCTTGTTTGCCTTTTCTATCAACTAGGGAGAGATGACATAACCATAGGAATTGATTATAATTAGGGGAGTTTATGGTTCGGTTTGGATCAATTCTTGACTAAAATAAAAATTAAATTAATTTAGATAATTTTTAAATTTCAAATATCAAACCAAACCAAATAAAAAAATAACCATGTGTTTGGTTCAAAATTTTTAGTTTATAACTAACTAATAAAAATTAATAATAATAAAGTACTAGGGATATGAGATACTTATTTTAAATAAACATTAACAATTATAAATTTCTCTATTCTATCACAAAATAAATGTATCAAGATCCTCCAGGGAAAATGCATAACAACCTCTTTGAAATAAAATGTATATTTCATGAAGACACTTAAACTTGACCTAACCCCCCCCCCCCCCCCAAAAAAAAAGAAATTAAAAAAAAACTCTAAACATGTATCGTTACACCTTTTTCGGCCATCTAGCATAGAGAGTGGATACACTCTCTTAAAGAATGAGAGGGACCTAAAAATAATGATTCTATTTTTATTTTTACGAATATTTTCATTAAAATATATTTTTTTATTTTTCTTGTTGTTTGAACTTTTTTCCTTTTCTTTCTTCCTTCTTCAAAATCCATTGTCATCGTCACTAAAACTCAACTACTTCCTCACTTTTAGTGTCACCATTTTTGCTATAACTCCACCCATCTTCTCTTACTACTACCACTTTAACTCTTTTTTACTCTATAATATTATCTAAAAATTTTCTTTACATTTCAAGTAGTTTCATAAACCCATTAGATTGCAAGATGATTAGGAGTATCATTTTGATTTTTCACCCTAATTTCAATCAAGCTCCTTGAAATTTTGAGGAAATTCTTTCTTAAATCATCGCCACTAATTTGAAGTTATCTAAAAAGGAGACAAATTAATTAATGTTGCCTTCAGAATTTTAAAGTTGCTAAAAAATAATTATTTTTTATCGTCAACAACTCTTCAAAGTCTAATATGAACTCTTTTCTAAAGGTTTGTGAGAATAAAGGAAATTGATTGAATAATTAGAAGTAGAAAGAAAATCGGGGGAGGGGATTAGCTTGACGTTGAGAGGTAGGTTGGGATGGGATGAGGTAAGGGGTGAAATAAATAAAGAAAGAGATGCAAAAGACACAGATAAATTTCTGAGAGTCAGATAAATGTTTTGAATTATTTTTAAATATTTTAAGTTGTTAATTATTGTGATATATGATACTTTATATTTTTCTTTAGATAACATTTATTACTCTTGTTGTTTCAATTTATGCGACACTGATGGAATTTGGAGAGTCAATCAAATTTTTTAATAAAATTATTTAGATTATTGTATTATTTTAAATATTTTAAGTTGTTAATTATTGTAATTTACAATCTTTTAACCTAATTTTCAGATAATACATGCTATTTTCTTGTTTCAATTTATGTCTCCGATGGAATTTAGAGAGTTAATCAAATTTTTTATATATAGTTTCTACCTATATACTCTTTCTATTTCAGTTTATGTGACGTTAATGGAATTTAGAGAGTTGATCGGATTTTTTATATATAGTTTCTACCGATTACCTTGCAATTTACCATAAATGACATAGTTTGGATTGAAATTTAATATATTCTAATAATTTACATTAGTTATAACTACATATTTAAAGTAAATAATTTTTATTAATTTAATTGGCTAACATATCAAAAAACAAACTGCTTATCTATTTATTTTAGAAAATTTAAAAAGATTTAGTATTTTGAAACACTAATATTTAACTTTAAATTTTTGAAATATAATTAATGAAATAATAAAATAAATTCCTAATATATATTTTCTTAATATTTGTGTCAAGTCAATAATTATCAAGTTAAAAGGAATTAACAAAAATTTTTAAATTATGAAATCTTTTACTTTTGTGAGAGGTAAAAATAACTTACTATCAAATAATGCATAATAATGTTGTATGCTATATAAGAAATGCAAAACTGTCATCTTGAATATTTCTTTTATATATATTTTTTTTTGATTTGCTTATCATATATTTTAATTGAAAATCACAAAATTAACGAGCATTTTAATACTTTTAAGATAACGTTAATTTAAACCTTAAGATAACTTTAATTTAAGCCACTAGATTCAAAGTCTTCTTCATTTTATTAAACTCTGTATCTTTTCTACTAAGTTTCAAATAATACATGTTACTACCTCTGTCCCAATTTATGTGAGTGCGATAATATTTGGCGAATCAATCAAATTTTTTTATATGTCATTAAATATTTTAAGTTGCTAATTTTTTTGATTTATGATACTTTTTCCGTCATTTTCGAACAATTTATGTTGCTTTCTCAATTTCAATATATGTAGTGCTAGTATAATTTTGAAAGTCAACCAAAAGTTTTTAATATTTTTTAAATATTTTAAGTGGTTAATTATTATAATTTATAATATATTTTTTTCAATTA
Organism: Capsicum annuum; assembly: GCF_002878395.1. Lineage (NCBI taxonomy): Eukaryota > Viridiplantae > Streptophyta > Magnoliopsida > Solanales > Solanaceae > Capsicum > Capsicum annuum. The sequence goes on along the minus strand of NC_061122.1, from coordinate 160,756,363 downwards.
TTAAATACATAGCACATTTAAAAAGATAAGATAAATAAATTAAAATGGAAGAGATTAAAAAATTTATAATACCTTTTACATTATTTTTAGAAAATCTATGTACTAAAAATAACTTTTATAGTTGGTATTAATTAAATTGCAAGTGAAAACTCAATTATATTTTTAATTTCTTTTAATCTCAAATTTGTTTCCTCAATATGTCACTTTTGTTCAAAATAGTGCCTAAATTAGCCCAATTAAAATCTTGAACTAACCCAATCAAATAATTCTCAACCCAACCCAAATGCTAATTTTAATCTCATCCACCCACACCTTTTGATCAAATGTTTCCTATCAATTCCCTAACATCTCCTTATTTAACCCTATCAATCCTAAGTTTAATTCATTTTCCCAACCCCAGTCGTAACTCTCATCTCCCTTCATACAACCTCCACTATTGTCACTGCCAGTGGGCACCACTGGGCCAAAAAAAATTGATTCGACACCATTTTTCTCCTTTCCTCTCTCACCTTTGAGGAAAAAAGACACTTTCTTGAAGTTTAGTTAATCAAAGATTGAATCTTTATGTAAAAAATTAATTTTTGTTTTTGTGTTTGTTGGGTTGTTTGGTTTTGTGGTATTAATTATATTTTTGTTGCTGTGGACTAACTCTGTTAATTTCTTATGAGAATGATTTTATGTGATCAAAGGTTGGTGTTTTATGAGGTTAAAGGTTTTATTTTAAGTTTGTCCATGTGGGATTTGTAGATTTATGTGGTAAAGTTTTGATTTTTATAGCTTTTTTGGGTTGTCTTGATTTATGAAGATTTATGTGATAAAGCTCATTGCCAGATGATGTACTCTGCAAAACTTTTCATCTCTCTTATGCATTCTGTCTCTAGTGACGTTTGTCACACTACTGGTCAGTCACCACCATAACACCAATTACTATGGCCAATTTATGGTGTGTTTTCTAGTGGTTGAACTTGATATGTAGTGATAAAGATGTCTGTAGGTTGGGGGCTTTGGGTTGGTTGAAGTTGCTGTGAAATAGCAGAAATACCCTTTGAAATGAAGCCTTTATGGTGGCTGAAATATGTAAAATGACAAAATTATCCTTGGCTAGCTGGCAGGACAACCGCCTCTTGCCTACTTTAAGACACTTATAGATATTAGTAAATATGTATTTGCATATGGTTATGTTCATTGGATTTTGACTGATTTTGAATTATTATGTATGTCATTATTTATTCCCCTATCCCTGAGTCACATGCTAGCACTCTAACTACTAACTGTCTTCAGACGCTGTATCCCCACACGATATAGGAATTGGCCATACTTCTACTCCTTCTGCATAGTGATCAGGTGCTCGTGGTTGGTTTGTGAGTTTACTTTAAAAGGTGAGCTTCCATCCATCAGAAGATGTCATTTCATGTTTGGTTTCTTATGTCATCGACTTTATTTCATATTTGTTTTGGCTATAGTCGGGGGGCATGTGTCGACCCTTTATTGGTAGTTAATTTTATTAGAAACTTTATGGATACTGTGGACATGGGTATTGTGGATAGATTTGGATTTCGATATTATATAGACCTTTGATTTTATCTTTCATATGTTACTTCTTATTGGTATCCATCCACATCTAGGTGTTCTTAGTTATACTGAAGTTTTCTCAGGGGGCGGTCTTCGATCCTCGGTGGACTTGAGATGCTCGTTGCGACTAGGCCCTGACTCGAGTTGTGACATTGATATTTTGAACTTGGAATTAGATTAAATAATTGAGTTCCCTCAACCCATTTATGAAATTGAATTTGAAATACGGATTTGTCACATGGTTTGACTTACATACCTATACTATTGTATTGTATAAAAGGCTAAAAGCTTAAATTTAGATTTTGAAGGTCTTGTTGGCTATGTTTTGATTTAATAAACAAAGAGGGTCGAGACATTCCCTTAATTTGACTTGATAAATTAAAGGAGGTTGGGGTATTTCTCCAACTTAATATTACGAGCAAAGGGGGTAGAGGCATTCCCCTAATTAATGAATAATGGCATAATTATGAGCTTTCTAGCTAAATGGTATGGCGATATCTGTTGTGTGACTTAATGTATAATTTCTTTGTTAATGAATGGGTTATGTGAAATTTATTTTAATTGGGTTTAATGGGGGTTATGTAGCTAAGCAACGAAAGTCTGGGTCACGAATGACTTATAATGGAAACTCATGTTTGCTAATATGAGGGTTGATCTTGATGACTGTATGCATAGTAAAAATATTGACATATTTTGTATTTAGGATTGACGTAGGGTTGGGGCATTTCCTAGTCTTCCTTGATACCTTCGGTTCTTGTGGCTAACACGCAGTGGGGCCCTTTTAGCAAAGGAAGTAGAACCCATGTAGCTTGTGGGTGTCGATTTATAACTGTTGAGTTACATAGTCCAGGATAATATTTTACTATCATGCTAAACCCTGTTCCCTACCCCAACATCCATTATGTATATGTATGCATGTATGTTAAAATGTACAATGAGTTTGAAATTGAACTTTTGACTGACATTATTTGACCTTTATCTTAAGTTAGAGGCTAGTGCTCAAACCATCAACCATCTCTAAATATTGTATCCCCACGCGATGTAGGGTCCGAAGATAAGTCCACTTTTCCTATGTAGTGTTAGGGGGATCAACTCAGTTCGTCTGTCATTTGTGGTGAAGTGGTGAGCTTTCATTCTTCAGAAGATTTGATCATTCCATCAGATTTTCTTTTCTCAAATTAGAAGCGAAGACTTCAAATTTACATTATCATTGTCAGGGTCGGGAGCATGTCCCAACTTAGAATGTTTAAGGATTAGTAGAGGCTTTGTGCATATTTCTATGGATTAAATATTGATGTTGATACCCTTAGGTGTCCTTAAACTTATTTCTTTCTAGCTTGTTATATGTTTGGAATTCAGCCATTGTTATGTGTGTTATGTTTTATTTGAATAGGCTAGGAGTGTGGTCTCCAGTGCTCGGTGGACTTTAGATACCTATTATGGCCATGCCCTGGATTGGGTCATGACAAAGTTGGTATCAGAGTGACTTGGTTCATGGTCAATTAGATGTCCACAAAGTCGTGTCAAGTAGAGTTCTTTTAAGGGTGTGTAGCACGCCACACTTATAAGAGGGAGGCTACAAAACATTTAGGAATATTTCCCTTTCTTCTTGTTCTCTTTCTAGCTATAGAGTCTAAGGTATTGAAACTCCTCTAACCTCTATTTGTTCGCAGTTCAGATCATGCCCCCCAAAAATCTAATGCTCGCGGAACTTCTTATGCCTGACCTGAGGATAATGTGGGCGGAACTCATCTTACTTATGGAGTTAGACCCAGTCTAGGACTCCAGCTCTTGATTGTACTGCCCCAATTGGAGTTCCACTGGACCCTACCAGTCCTCCTTGGTCTCATCGGGATGATGATGATCATGCCTCACTGCCCCAAGGGGCTATTTCTAATGCTGAGTTTTATCAGTCTATTCATATACTGACCCAGTTGGTGACATATCAGTCATGTCAGTTGGGTCCTGCTGGTACTGCTATGAGGTCTTCTAAGGTTACTCGAGTCGAACAGATTATGAGGCTCAGTCTTTATACCTTCACTTTCTCTAAGGTTGAAGAGGATCCTCAAGGGTTCATAGATGGGTAGGATAAGATATTTTGGTTTATGAAGCTTATGACTCTAACAACATGGAATTTGCTGCCTATCAGTTGAATGATGTAGCATATCAGTGGTATGAGGAGTAGGATTAGTCTAGAGGTGATGATGCGTAGTTGGCACTCTGGGATGAATTTTTTGGTGCCCTCCTGGATCATTTATTTCCTCAGGAGTTGAGGGAGGCAAAATATAAGAAGTTTGAGGATGGATGTAAAAGAGTATGCCCTAAAATTTCATTAGTTATCCCGTTATGCCACTGAGCTAGTGTCTAGCATGAGGTCTAAGATGAGAAAGTTTTCTTTTGGCTTGTCTCGAGACTTGATGCTAGAGTGCAAGGTTGCCTTGATGAATGGTGACATGAATATCTCGAGGCTTGTAGTGTATAAGCAGAAGGTGGAAAACTAAAAGAAGAAACAAGCTGAAATAGGGGAGATGCAAAGTAAGAGATCCCAATATTCTGAGTAGGGTAAAGGCCAGCAGAGTAGTGGTAAAGATGGCTGGCAGCGGTCTAAGAAGAAGTGGGAGAATCAAATTTCCTATTCTATGGCTAGTAATCCATATCTGAAGCTATTCGATGATCACCGTTTTTAAATCAACAGTGGTTTTAAGGAAGAAGGTGCCCAATATCTGTTCAGTGGGGCCCAAGTAGCTCCGTAACATCCTTCTTGCAGATTTTGTTTATCGTTGCATCGTGGTTTTTATGATAAGGGGAGGAAAAACTGTTTTAGATGTGGCTAGCCTGGCCACATTCAATGGAACTGTCCTTTAGGTAATGTTGCTTACAGTGGCTAATAAGGTCTCGAATTCTACTTCTTCAAATCCTGCACCAAAGAGTGCTACTTATGCTCCGATACTAGTCGGAATCGTCTGTATGCTCTTGCCACTCATCAAGATTCGGAGGAGACTCTTGATGTTGTTACTGGTATGCTAAAAAATTTCTCTCATAACGTGTATTGTATGTTAGATCCTGGGTCCAATCCTTCTTATATGACCGACCCGCCCTGGGGCCTGTCGTAATGGGTGTCCCAAGTCTGACCAGGACCAGAGACTACCCCCGTTACCTAATCCAACCTCTAGCCACCTACCCTGAGTTGGATAAAGTTCAAGCATGTAACAAGATAATATGACAGCTCACATAAAGACTCTAGGATAAAATCATAACCGTTATCGATCCAACCGAGTACAACCATACCATACCAATAATCCAACCATACAAAGACAAGGGCCATAAACCAAGCCATAACCAAAGATGATAAAAAACATAATATAATTAAACCTAAAATGAAAAAGGATGGAATAACCAACAATATCTTCCAATGATGTCAGTCCACCAACTTATTCTAATGCCAAGGCCGACACCTATACCGATCCCGCCCATTCAAACCCATAGAAGTACCATAAAGCCTCTTACCAAAAGAGTAATTAAATCCGATTAGGAAATGCCATCAACCATAGCAAAAACCAAAATCCAGAATAAAACCAAAACGACTAAAAATGTCCATAACGTGAAATGGGACCTTTTGAAAAGATGGAAGCTCACCACTTCAGTCCAAATATTGTCCCCGAGTCAATCACGATATAGGAGTAGTACAACGGTCGATTCCTGTATAGCAAGTGTATACAACCGCAAGTAGATGGGGTTAGTGAGTGACCGCTAGTATGATCTCAGGGTAAGGATAAACTAATGCCATTTATAAAACCAAGTATAACCATCCATATGCACACAACCATACATATGTATATATATAACCATGTGGGGAAAAAGGATCGGGTTTAGTATGCCTCTAAAACCTTTACCAAGGCTGTGTAACTTTGCCATCCTAAGCCACCAATAGGCTATATAGGTTCAACTTTCCCTATTGAAAGGGCCCCAATATGTGTAGCCGCTTGACCAGGGAATAAAACCTGGAGATGACTAGTACATCCTCCAAAATAGAGTGTGGCGTTGTGCACACAATCACTAAGACCAACCTCATATCGGCAAATATGAGTTTCCAGTTTTGGTCTCACTGCGCCTCTACCATTCACAATTTAGCTACACCTCCCGCCATTATTTCCCAATTAAAACTAATTTCCAAATAACCAAACCATTAACCAATTATTAACCAAGGCCATTGATATTGGTATCGTCATACCAACCCTTACTTGCTAGTATCATCCATAGCCAACCATTTATAGTTTATGGGGACTTTCAAGTGCCCTTTCATTTACCATATTAAACCACTTGGGGAGGCTTTTATGTGCCCCTCAAGCATAACCATTAGCCATTTACCATTCCAAGTTATTTAACCCATGCATAATTCCTTTACCAAGTTTTAAAGCAAGCAAGAGTTCCAGTAAAAGTAGTCAATGCAATAAATATATCTTTATAAGCATTTTGTCAAACACATTGGGGGCATACTATGAACAAAACCAATTCCTACCATTAAATCATTTCCATGAAATCAAATTATCCAAAACCACCATTAATGCATATAAAAGCATAATTTAAACTATAGGAAACCATAACCAACTATTTAACATCAAAATGCCCAATTCATATTTGAAAACCAAAATAATACAATCAATGAAATCATGGAAACATTCTTAAAACCAATGAGGGAAGAGAACATGCCATAAACCAAAATAATGATGGAAAGAAATCACCAAGACAAGACCCAAATCAATCTTCTGGTTGAAATCCTAGCTTCCCTTGCCCAAAAGCTTTTGAGAGAATTTTAGAGTGTTTAGAAGAGTTTCTAAATGTTAATGAATGTAATAATAAGGTAAATAACCTTCCAAGTAGGTTATAAGTCATCTTACCTTATTAGGATAAGTTGGGAAATATTCAAAGTTCCCCCACTTAAGTTGCACCAAAATCCCATCAAAAAGGTACAACTGACCTACACGAGTCGTACCCTCTTATACATTTGGTATCCATTACTCGTATCATGGACTCAACCCTAGGATCCAACACTGTCCAACTTACGACTCATCCATTCAAGTCATATTGAAATCATACGATCCATACCCTTCATCCATACCCCTGGCAGATTTAAATCCAATGTAGATTCAGACACTGTCCACCATACGAGCCTGGGTATGACTCGTACCCTAGATTATGGCTCATGGTGAGACACTCGTACTTTGATCCAACCTAAGTAACCAAGTATAATATTAAGTTAAGAAACCAAACGATCCATAAAAATAAATACGACTCATATCCTTAAGTCGTACCCATTCCAGTAACCTAAATCTATCCCACCGACCAATACTAGCCAGCATACGGCTGGACCATACCATCTGTACCCTAACATATGGCTCGTACCCATAAGTCATATTTGGTCCAGATATTAGAATTCTAGGAAATTTTCTATGGTCCAAAAACCAAGATGCTTCAGTCTACCGCACTAGGAACATTCATCCACGAATGACAGATAAGATAGGGCTAACCACACATACGAGTCATTTGCATTATCATATATATCCCAGTCTTTAACAAAGTTTGAAAACAAGGAGTCAGAGATATTAATCTTTCCTTTAATAAAACTTTAAAAACAAAGATGTGTTAAAGATATATACCTTTCGCACGAATCCCAACAATAGAAAACAAATGCAGATATTTGGACTTCATGTCCTTTTCCGCATCCCATGTAGCTTCTTCCACCTTATGGCTCCACCAAAAAACCTTAACCGAAGCCACATCCTTGGTTTGTAGCCGACGAACCTGCCTATAAAAGATCTCAATCGGGACTTCTTCATAAGGTAAGGAATCAGTGATGCCCAATCCTTCCAAAGAAACAACTGAAGAAGGATCACCAATGCACTTACTCAATATGGAAACATGAAAGATCGGATGAACCAAGCTCAAGTTAGAAGGAAACTCCAACTCATAAGCAATATTACCAACTCTCTGTAAAATCTTATATGGACCAACATATCGAGGACTGAGCTTCCCCTACTTACAAAACCGCATTACTCCCTTCATGGGAGATACCTTGAGGAAAACCTTAGCCCTAACCTCAAACTCCAAGTCTCTATACCTAATATTCATATAGGACTTTTGATTACTTTTGGCAGCCATAAGCCTATTTCGAATCACCTTCACCTTCTCCATAGCTTTGTAAACCAAGTCGACACCAAATATGTTCGCCTCACCAAGCTCAAACCAACCAATAGAAGATCTACACGTCCTACCATACAATGTCTCAAAAGGGGCTATACAAATACTAGAATGATAGCTATTGTTGTAAGTAAACTTCACCAAAGGTAGGTTCTCTACCCAATTGCCACCATAATAAATCACACAAGCCCGAAGCATATCCTCTAGTGTCTAAATATTTCTCTCCGCTTGCCCATCCGCCTGCAGATGGAAAGCAATACTCAGACTAACTTTAGTCCTCAATCCTTTCTGAAAAGATTGCCAGAGTGAGATGTAAACTACGTGCCACGATCAGAAATAATTGAAACAGGCACCCCATGCAGCTTTACCATCTTTTAAAGATAAAACATCATATAATCCTCCACTGAGAAGGTAGTTTGCATTGGCAAAAAATATGCAGACTTAATTATCCTATTCACGATGACATAAATCAAATCAAATCATATTAATTTCAAGATCGATAATGACCGGCAATGAATTCCATAGTGATCACCTCCCATTTTCATTTAGGCAAATTAATTTCCTGATAAAACCCATCTAGCCTCATGTTCTTAACCTTAACCTATTGACACACCATGCACTTGGCCGCAAAATTATCCATATCCCTCTTTATGCTATTCCATCAATAGATATCCTTGAGATCATGATACATCTTAGTGGAGCTGGGATGAACAACATTGCGTAACTCATGTGCCTCAGCCAAAATATTTTGTTGCAAACTGTTGACATCAGGAACATACAACCTCCCTTGGTACCATAAAGTACTATCACCACTGATCTCAAACACCACTACCTTTTGCCCCCCCCCCCCCCCCCAATATCACTCTTGATTTTTATCAATAGGGTCTAACACTTGCTTTCCCTGTATCTCCGCACCAAGGGATGATCGAACAACTTCTTGCACCACCATACTACCATCCTTTGAGTCCAAGAGGCGAACTCAAAAATTAGCCAAACGGTGAATATCCTTCACCAATTCCTTCTTTACTTCCTTCAGATGAGTTAAACTCCCTATAGATAATCCGCTAAGAGCATCAGCAACCATATTAACCATACCTGGGTGATAGTGAAGACTAATTTCATAGTCCTTAAAAAGCTCAAGCCATCTCCTCTGCCTGTGATGAAGCTCTTTCTGGGTGAACTCATACTGTAGACTCTTATGATCATAAAATACATCCATGTGAACACAATACAAATAATGCCACCATATTTTCAAAGCAAACACAACAACCAATATCTCCAAATCATGAGTAGGATAATTTTTCTCATGTACCTTCAACTGCCAGGAAGCATAGGGAATTACCTTCCCATGCTGCATCAACACACAACCAAGACCTACTTGAGATGTATTGCAATAGATAAAAAACCCATCATTGCCTTTTAAAAAAGTCAGAATTGGAGCCGATGTTAACTTACCCTTCAATTTCTCAAAACTCCCTTCACAAGTATCTGACCAAGAAATTTTGACCTTCTTCTGAGTTAACTTAGTCAAATAAGCAGCTATCGATGAAAAGCTTTCCATAAACTGCCTATAATACCAGGCTAAACCCAAGAAGGTCCAAATATTAGATAGAGTCATGGGTCTAGGCCACCTCATCACCCCATTAACCTTTTGCAAACCCACTATGATCCCCTCACTAGATATAATATGACCCAAAAAAGTTACAACATTTAACCAAAACTCATACTTGGAGAATCTAGTACACAACTATTGTTCCTTTAAGGTTTACAACACAACACGGAGGTGATTTGATCTACCTCACTCTTTGAATAGACCAGAATGTCATCAATAAACAAAATAAAGAAAAGATCTAGTTACTGATGAAAAACTCTGTTCATTAGTTCCATAAATGCCGCCAGAGCATTAGTCAGCCCAAATATCATTATCATAAACTCAAAGTGCCCATACTAAGTACGAAAGGTTGTCTTAGGGATATCTACCTCCCTAATCATTCACTGTTGGTACCAATACTAAAGATCTATATTAGAAAAGAACTTGGCACCTTACAACTGGTCAAATAGATCATGTATCCTTCGAAGAGGATACTTGTTCTTGACCATCATCATGTTCAATTACACATAGTCAACGCACATCAGAAGAAAACCATTTTTCTTGCACAAAACCAACATCGGTGTACCCCAAGGAGATATACTAGGATGAATAAACACCTTATCTAGAAGATCCTTAAGTTTTTCTTTGAATTCCCTCAACTTATCTAGAGCCATTCTATACAGAGAAATAGAAATTGGATGAGTATCCAGAACCAAGTCAATACAAAACTCTATTTCCCTATCTAGAGGAACACCGGGAAGATCATTCGAAAAGACCTTTGGAAACTCATTAACCACTAGAACTGACTAAAAAGAAGGACCTTCCGAGTTAGAATCTTTCATCCAGACCATGTGATAAAGAAAACCTTTAGAGATTAACCTTTGAGCTCTAAGATAAGAAATAAATCTTCCCCTAGAAGCTAGAGAAACACCCTCTAATTCTATAACTAGTTTACCAGGGAAACTAAAGATAACCTTATAGGTCCGACATTTCAAGGATGCGTAATAAGAGTGCAACAAATCTATTCCTAGAATGATATCAAAATCTACTATATCTAACTCAAACAGATCCACCAAGGTCTGGTTACCACCATAAGATACCACACACTCCCTATAGACTCTCTTAGCAACAACCGAGTCACCTATCAGGGTAGAAATAGAAAAAGGATCCAAAATAACTTTTGGATCAAAATGAAAATATACAGCTACTTAAGGAGTCACATAAGAGAAAGTAGACCCCGAATCAAGCTGACAATATATGTCACAAGAGAAAATTTATGATCTAACAGTAATGACATTAGGTGATGTCTTGAATTCCTATCGAGATGCCAAAGCATACAACCGATTTTGACCAACACTAGAACCAAGAGTAGTAACAGAAGAAGATGCTATACTACCAAGTGCAAGAGCAGAAGATGAAGCTTTTGGAATATTATTTTCCCATGTAGAAACTTTATTAATCGAACAATACCTGAGTCGATGGCCTGCCAGCCATAATTGAAGCATTTGTCCATTCTTTCATCTTAATGACCCCGATGAGGATAACCACAAAACTGACAAGGAGCGCATAAAGAAATTGACTGACCTCCGCTTGCTTGAGATTAGGCACCTTACACCTAAAAATTATCACCACCATGAGTCTGTCACCCAACTTGTAAGGAGCACTAGCAGAAGCATGGAAACCAAAAATCCCACACTTCTTTTTCTGCCATTTATAGCCATCTCAACCACCCTGAGACTGAGCACCGCCTTGGTTAGAAAACCTACTCCTCTTACCCTGCCTATTTCTAAACTCCACTTGTTTTCTCTTCTCATTCTTTACCTATTGCATATGAACAGTTAACCTAGAGATGTCCATATCATTAATCAACAAAGAAGTCTTCCTCTGAAGAATCAAATCTCGATTCAACCTAGAAGCGAACTTCCTCATTCAAGCCCGCATGTCAACTACAAAATTAGGAGCATTATGTAACAATTGGTGAAACTTCAATGTAGATTCCTAGACAAACATCCTTCCCTACTTGAGGTTCTCAAACTCCTCCATATTTGCTTCCCTCAACTCTTAGGGAAAGAAACAATCCCAAAAATAGAAGAGAAGGCATCCCATACGGATAACTTCTCCATATCTCCTCTATCCTATTCCACTCTTCATACTACTAATATTCAAACTCTTTGAGCTAATAAGCTACAAAGTTTACCCCCTCCATATTGGTATCCTACATCACCCAAAATATCTTTTCCATTTCATCTAAGAAGCCCTGTGGTTCCTTCTCCACCTTTACTCCATAAAAAATGAGAGGAACCATATTCATAAATTAGCCAACCCTTATGGCCTCTACAGATAAAGTACCAGACACATCCTGCTCAGCCTGAGCAGCATCCAATTTAGCAAAGCATGAATAAACTGACGAAATTCTAAATTTATCACCTCACCAAGAGGAGGACTAGTAGAAATCTGTGGAACTCCAAAACTCTTAGGGATAGGATCGTGAGATTAAAGATGAACCCCCAAAATAGGATACACAACTTTAGCATTACCCCTAGATGGGATAGAAGAATTTTCCTATGTTCTAGATCTACGAGGCATGATCTGAAAGATAAACAAATAAGGATAAAAGAAGATTCCAGGACTGAGACTCAAAGCTTGAAAATAGAATACCAAGAAAGTGAGATATTCCTAAATGACTTGTAGCCTCTCCCTTATGAGTGTGCCATACTACACACCCTTAAAAGAGACTCTACTGGACATGACTTTATGGACTCCCAATTGATCATGAACCTAGAATTTGATACCAACTTGATGTGACTTGCTTGGGGCTTTGTCAAAATAGGAGTCCCAAGTCCGACCAAGACCGGAGACTACCCTGTTACCCAATCCAACCTCCATCCACCTACCCTGAGTTGACTGAATTTTGAGTATGTAACAAGATAATGTGATAGCTCATATAAAGAAGGAATACGATAAGAATCATGACTGACCCAATTGAGTCCAACCATTCCATACTAATAATCCAACCATACCAAAACATACCAAGACACGGGCCAAAAACTAGGACATATCGAAAGATGTTCCGAAACATAATATAATTAATACTAAAAAGAAATTGGATGGAACAACCAATAATATCATCTAATGATGCCATCCCACCATCTTATTCCAATGCCAAGGCTGACACCTATACCGATCCCGCCCATTCTAATCCATAGAATTACCACAAAGCCTCTAACCAAAAGAGTAATGAAATTTAACTGGGACATGCCCTCAACTATATACAAAACCAATATCTAGAATAAAATTAAAATATCTAAAAAATACCCATAACATAAAATGAAGCCTTCCAAAAGGATTGAAGCTAACCACTTTAGTCCAAATGCTATCCCCAAGTCAATCACTATGTAGGAGAAGTAGAATGACCAATTCCTACATAGCGTGGGTATACAACCTCCAATAGATGAGCTTAGAGAGTTATAGATAGCATGATCTCAAGGTAAGGATAAAATAATGCCATTTATAAAACCAAGAATAACTGTCCATATGCACACAACCATACATATATATAACTATGCAGGGAAAAGGGACCAAGTTTACCATGCCTTTAAGACCTTTACCTGGGTTGTGTAGCTTTATCGTCCTAAGCCACGCACTGCTATATGGGTCATCTCCTCCTACTGAAAGGGCACTAGTGCGTGTATCCACATGACCAGGAAAGAAAACCTTGGGATGACTAGTAGATCCCTCAAATAATAGTGTAACATCATGCACGCGATCACTAAGACCAACCTCATATTGACAAATATGAGTTTTCAGTTTTGGTCCCCCTGGGACCTCCACCTTCCATGGCTTAGCTATATCTCCCACCATTATTACCCAATTAAAATAATTTTCCAAATAACTAAACCATTAACCAACTACGAACCAAGGCCATTGATATTGGTATCATCATACAAACCCTTAATTGTAAGTATCATCTATAGCCAATAATTTATAGGTTTAAGGGGACTTTTAAGTGCCCTTCTATTTACCATATCAAACCACTTGTTGGATTCCATGTGCCCTAGTATCATAACCATTATCCATTTACCATTCAAAGCTTTTTAACCCATTTATAATTTCTTTACCAAGTTTTAAAAGAATTAAGAGTCCATTAAAAGTAGTCAATGCAATGAACATATCTTTATAAGCATTTTGTCAAACACATTGGGGGCATAATATTATGACCAAAACCAATTCCAATTACCATTAAACCATTTCCATGTAATTCAATCATCCAAAACCACCATTAATGCACATAAAAGCATAATTAAAACCATAGAAAACCATAAACAACTATTTAATATCAAAATCCCCAATTCATATTTGAAAATTAAAATCATACAATCAATGAAATCATGGAAACATTCATAAAACCATGCCTTTAGATAAAATTAACAATGAGTGAAGAGAACACGCCTTAAACTAAGACGATGATGGAAAGAACACTAAGACAAGCCCCAAATCAATCCTCTAGTTGAAACCTAGCTTCTCTTTCCTAAAAGCTTTTAGGATAATTCTAGAGTGTTTAGAAGAGTTTCTAAGTGTTAATGAATCAAATAATAGGGTAAATTACCTTTTGAGTAGGTTAGAAGTCATTGTACCTTATTAGGATAAGTAGGGAAATGTCCTGAATACCCACAGTTAAGCTACACCAAATTCTCATTCCAAGGGTATGACTAACCCACACGAGTCGTACCCTCTAATACGATTAGTATACTTCACTCATATTCTTGAATCACCCCTTGGATCCAATACTATCCTGTATACAAATTATCTATTCAAGTTTTATTAACATTATTCGATCCATACCCTTCATCCATACCTCTAGCAGATTAAACCCAAGGAAGATTCAGACACTAAACATCATATGAGTCCTGGGTATGACTTGTACCCTATCTTACAGCTCATGGTGAGCCACTCATACTTATATCCAACCTAAGTAACCAAGTCTAAGAGTAAGTTAAGGAACCAAATGATCTATAACCAAAAATATGACTCGTACCTCCAAGTCGTACCCATTCTAGTAACCAAAATCCATCCCACCAACTAATATTGATCATCATAGGATTGGTCCAAACTATGCATAACCAAATATACGGATCAAACCCATGAGTCATATTGGCTCCTGAGATCAAAATTCCAGGAAATTTTCTAAGGTCTAGAAACTAAGGTGTTTAATTATGTGACCTCTTATGTGGCTATTCATTTTAGTTTTGGTCATGAGTGTATTCCTGATCTTTTTTCTATGTCAAACCTGGTGGGTAACTCTGTTGTGCCTAGAAGGGTGTATAGGGGTTGTGTGGTATCTATCTGTGGTAGAGAAACATTGGTAGGTTTGATAGAGTTGGAAATATTAGATTTTGATATGATTTTGGGGATGGATTGGCTACATTTATTTCATACCTCTTTAGACTATCAGACCCATAAGGTCAATTTTTAATTTCCAAATGAGTTGGTTATTGAGTGGGAAGGGGTACCCTAATGCCTAAGAGAAGTTTCATTTCTTATCTTAGAGCCAAAGGTTGATCTCTAAAGGGTGTCTCTACCATTTAGTACATGTTAAGGATTCTAATTCTGAGGGTCCCTTCTTTCCATCTTTCCTTATGGTCTGTGGGTTTCTGAAGTGTTTCCTAATGATTTTCTTGGTGTCCCTCCCTATAGGAAAATTGATTTTAGGATCGATGTTCTTCAGGGTTTTATATGCCCTAGTATTTCTCTATTGGGAACTCCAGTACTCTTTGTGCATAAGAAGGATAGATCCCTTCGGATGTGTATAGATTACTACCAATTGAATAAGGCGACAGTGAAGAATAAGTATCCTCTTCCTAGGATTGATGACCTATTTTAGCAACTTCAGGGTGCTAAGTACTTCTCTTAAATTGACCTTCAGTCGGGTTATCATCAATTGAAGATTAGGAAGGTGGATATCCCTAAGACAACTTTTTAAACCCGGTATGGTCATTTTGAGTTTTTGGTGATGTCCTTTGGCTGGTCTAATGCATCAACGAAATTCATGGATCTTATGAATCCGGTATTCGATTAGTTTTTAGACTTATTCCTTATTGTGTTTATTGATGACATCCTGGTTTATTCTAAGAGCTAGGTAGATCATATCGATCACCTTTGTATAGTATTACAAACCCTTAAGGATCAGCAGTTGTATGCGAAATTCCCGAAGTATGAGTTCTACTAGTTAGTAGCTCGAATGCTTAGACATAGGTCATTACCAGTTGATTATTAAAGCTAAATCTTATTGACCTTGTTCTTATGCTAGCCCATGTGGCCTTTTGATGGGTCAACTTTATATTTTAAGGTTAGTGTGTTGTTATTACACTAGAAGGATATTGATAATGTTTGAGAGATTAATCAATGTTTGGAGTAGACATCAAGTTTGGAAGGGAAAGAAAAGGTTAGATCTGAAGTTTGGAGTTGGCTGTATAGTTTATGCCTTGGGTTATCTTTAATCTGGTTGGGAATTTTCTTGGTTATGATTGTTTTAGTATGATGTTAGTATGTTGTGGTTTGGGTTTGTGTGCTTTAATTGTTCCCAATTTAGTTGGAGTCCAATTGATCATTAAGTATAGGATTATGGTTATTTGGAAAGTAAAGTAAAGATATGGGGGAAAATGGGATACTATTAGTAAAATCCCTTGGAAGTGTTTCTTTTCCTTAGAGGTTATTTGAGATGTTTCACTCGAGGAATGTGGTCTTAATACCTCATCCTTTTGAGCATTTGGGATCTTTCTATTCGTTGACTTTTGAGTACAATAGTCCTTTTAGTAGAGGCTATTATAATGACCCTAAGATCATTTTCTCTGTTTTATGTGTTTTTGATATTTTGTGTCTTTCCATAGTGGATATATGTCATTTATGACATGCCAGAGGTGACGATTTGGTTTTTAGGCAGTTCATTTAGGTTTTATGCCTTTTCCTTATTTTAGAGCTTTACTGTTAAAGAATTGGTCTCAGACCAAAACTCATAGTAGATGACCTCCAATGAGAACCTATAGTGTAAAAACCTTTAAAACATGGATTTTAGGCTAGAGTAACCCTTACTTTGGGTCTCAAGGCTTGTTACAATGGAACTACGGGTGTGGGAGTCACATTTAATCAAAATAGCCTCAAATCAAAATTTTGATGGTTCTATTGAGTCTAGAATTTTAAATTTAAGCATAGTTTGTTTGCACACACTAGGTTCCAAATAAATATCAAGTCCCAAATTGAAGTCCGTAATGACTTGAGCATTTGCTTGTTTTTCTCTAGTGCAGACCAATATAGCTTATACGTTTATGTGGCATTGGCCATGTTCGTGATAGGAAAGATTTCTCTCATTCATATTCGAGGGCTAGCCATTGACTTTGTGAAGGTAAGTTGAATTGGACGGCTAAAGTTTTATTTTTTTCATTCATGAAAGCTTGGTCTGATCTGGTATTGCGTTCATGACCCTTTCCCCCATTAGTGAAGGGCATTGCCCTGCCAGTATATCTTTGTTCCCGATTTTTTATTTATTTTCCACCCCATTTTTGCTATTACTATACTTTAAGTTCAAAACTTGAGGAAAATTTTTAATGAGAGCTGGGATTGTGTCGGGGATTTTTTGATGATCATTTTCCCATCATTATTTCGTAAGTTTCCACTTTATTTCTCTGTTAAATTCTCAGTTTCACTCTTACTTCCCCTTAGCACTTGTGGCCGGTTTGAGCCCTAATTAAGGTTTTATTTTTGCTTAGTGTTTGAGCATGCATTCTTTGTCCTTCGAGAGACTTCATGATAGATTCAATTTTAGAATTCTATTAGCAGGCCCCATGAGCTCGTTTTTGACATAATATTGGGCCCGTAGTTCTATATAGAAATATAGGTATTATTTTACTTGTACTAATGTGTATTTAATGATTTTTATAGAATAAAATTTTCCACAGATCATAGAGTGTAGATAAGAATTTTGTGGACGATTCAAGATCAACAGTTTATTGTTGAGGTAGGCTTTGATCTACTCTTCTTACAGGATTATGTACTATATTAATTGCATGTTAGGTGGGGGTTATACTATAGGGTTGACGCTAGTTGTATTAGTATTTTTACTATGTAATAGAGGTAGTATAGAATCATAAATTGACCCTTAACATAGAATACCTACCATATCCTTAGCATCTATAAAGCCTAATTAGTTATATAACTAACCTTAGGTTTTCACTGACAATCCTTAGTGTAGGAGTTAGAGACTACTTATCCATTTTGATGATCCTTGATTAAAATCAATTGATATAGTGATGTCTCTAATTGATTTCGCTTCTAATTTCCTACATATACTTATATGCTCTCATTGTTCGATATATTACACTATGGGGCATGAGGCCTTCGTTACAAGACCTGGACACACCAAGTTAGTTATTTTATGCTTTAGAGGAGTTTTATCTTAGCTTATATCAATTTTAGTACTTATTATTTCTTTGTTTGGAAACTAGTGGTGGCATGCATGTATTATCCGCATTCTCATGCTTACTTTAGCCTATTAAGGTCCCTCTTTGTTAGGATTTTGCACCATTTACCCTTAGGTTAGTATATGGTTTATCTCTATAGCTAGACTAGAACCTCTAGTACCTTGGGATGGTATTAGGAAACCTTAACCTAGGTTCAGGATGTGACACCTTAGGTTGGGTTACTAGGCTCTAACGGTGGGTTCTTTTTACCTTTTTATATAGAGTCTTTCAAATGACTTTCCTTTAGGCTTAGTTTGACTTATGAATACTTTCTTAAGTTTTTACCTTGGTTTTAGTTTACTTAGACTTGATAACATTCCCTTTTAGCTTTATTACCTTTGGGAGGACAATTATTGATCTTTCACAACTAGATTGAATTTTATGAATAAATGGGTTGGTGATGGGCTTAGGACCCTTTGATTACCTCTAGTTATGCCACAATTATGAGTTTGATTTGAGTCCATTATTTATTCATAGTTTTGAGTTGGATCCTTAACGCTTGATTATAGAATATCAAGCCTTTTATTATTACCCTATGGTTCTGGTTTGAGCTTGGCTATGGTTATCATACAATTGTGGATCATTAGCCTTTTTGTTATTACTTTATGGTTCTGGTTTCAGATTTGACTATTGTTATCATATAATTTTGGCCCATCAAGCCTTTTGTTATTACCCTATGGTTCCAATTCAAACCTGGCTATTATTATCATACAACTATGGATTACCTGGTCTCTTGTTATCATCCACTGTATTTGATTTAGTTTTGATTCTCTTTATTGCTACTGTAATTGATTAAGTTTCTAGAAGTCCTAGTTCGGGACCAGGCAATGTATATAGATATCCCGAGTCCCCTATGGGCCCCTCACCATAGGTCCCACCTTTCTGAGTTGTTGAACTAAGAGGGTTTATAAATATTTGTTGGATATTGTACTTGGTTTATCATGCATCATCTGGTTCTTTTCATGATTTTTATTCTTTTGCGTGTACCGCATGGTATAAATGCTTGGCACTTGTATTTGCTAGTGTTATGGGGGATGCATAGGTATAGACCATTCTTGTTATTTTCTAAGTGATTGATTGTACCTTTTGAGCCTATGGGGGATCAGTTAGATTATTATTTGACTGAGCTAGTTGGTTACACTATTTTGTTATTACTGTATAGTTCTTGGCTTGTTGGTTATGGACTGATATCAAAGGTCTTCGGTAGGCTTTTAATCCTTTTTCCCTTGGAGACTAATTATGCTAGATTTAGCTCCCTTTGGTTATGGTCCTCAAGATGTTAGGCGAGTACTTTTGTTAGCACTTTTTGGTTTAGCTATTCATATGATATATGTTAGGCTTCCTTCATAATATTATTATATGAATATATACACCTTTTCTTTATATTACTATTATATATCTCTTATATATATCCTCCTTCATAGCTCTATCGTGTATCGTATATCTCTTTCTTTATTATACTATCATACGTTGACAAGCTATTTATTGGCATAACTTCATCCTGGATTACTTATAGGGTATGATAGTTTATCCATACTTTTTATTTATGTATTATTATATCTCATCTCTTATGTAGTTGTCTCTATTGTTATTCCTTCTTTGCATGTTATTTATACTTACATTATCTCTGGAGCTTAGCCGACCGATGTCTATTGAGTATCTCATATTGGTACTCATACTACACTTACGCACCCTGTAGATCATAGTGAGTTCTAGCTGCTGATTTGTGCATCATGTAAAGCTACCATAGATTGGAGGTTCAGGGTGAGCTCTTAACTTAGGAGTTATTCCCACTCTCTCACTTATTATTAGACTAATCTCTACTTTTGTATTTTAGATACAACTTTCTATATTTTTAATCTGTATATCACTTTGTACTCCTACTATACTAAAAGATCTTTACCGACTCCACTAGGTTTTAGGGACATATTTATGCCCTGCTTGTATGCTTTCTCTTTATGTAATATAGCTTTATTTTTCTTATTAGTCTGCTACTAACTGCTCTAGAAAAATGGTTGGCTTACCTACTTACTTACTTTCGATTTGGTTTTGGCTATTGTCGGGGACTTGTCCCGACATATTATTGACTCTGGATTTATAGAGGCTTGTGGATGACTGTGTACTTGGGTAGATTGGATGTTGAATATTGATATTACTAAATGACTAGACTTTCCTAAGTTATGATTATTAGTCTTGTTTGTATGAGAGAGGCTACAAGGCATTTAGGAATGTTTCACATTCTTGCTGTCTTATTTTGAGCTATAGAGTTTATGTTTTTGGATCCTTCTTATTTACATTTTCTCATGATGATACAAGTGCAATCACGTAGATGGATTTAAGAGAGTATGTGTTGGGCCCGAGGCTTGGTGTGTACAAAATAAAGTGCAAATAGGACCCAAATACACACCAAATGAGCCCACTATGCACTAGAGGGGCGCCCCATCATTGAGGGGCCTTTTTGTCATTTTAACTCCTATTATGTAATACACTATAAAAGGAACATTCTAGGGTTTCAGTTTTCAGCTTTTTGATATTGAATATTGTATCTCACTCTTGAAACACACAAGTTTTCTATCAAAAGGGGCTTGGCCGAAACTAGGTAATAATTAGAGTGTGAATTTACTCTTGTAGTTTGTTTGCTTGGAACCTTGGATGCTTGGAGGATTGAGATCCCTCTTGTGTTCTTTGAAGAGTGTAGGTGTTGCTACTTTCATTGTTAAGGGTTTTTGTGTTTGAGAACACATTAGGTTCTTAGACTTTGTAGTAGTGTATGTCTATCATTCTGTCATTTACATTCTTGTAATCTTGTCACGATTTGGTATCTTGTATTGTAAGGCGTTGTCTTGTTGTTCTTCACATTGTTATGTTCATCTTGTGCTTCATATATTGTTGTTAATCTTATCTTGGGGCTGGCTGATTATTGTGTTTAACACATGATATTCTCTCCATTATTGTTATCACTAGCGAATCCGAGTGTGGTCACCAAGATAGTCCTCAGTTTCTTGACTTGAGGACTGTTTTGGTGTATGATTCCGTGTCTTCCTTATTTATCTTGTATCATTTTTTATCAAACCCATATTTGATTTTGTACTAACAAGATCAATCTTTGGTTTGAGAGTTGAAAAAACAAAAAAACAAAAAGAAAAGTTGTTGAAAAGCTGAAAATTCCAGAAAATAGCAATCTATTCATTGTTGTGTTCTTGGCCGAAAAGTGTATTCTTGTTGTGTCTTGGACGAGATTTTCTTGTTTTTATTGACTAGATCTGGTAGTATTTTGTTTGTTTAGAGTGGTTCAAGTGTTGGTTTCTTTCTCACCAACACTAAAAGTGTCCAAATCTAAGCTTGAACTTGAATTTGTTGAAGTTGTTGCCGTGAACATAGGTGTGGCCATATGGACAATCTTCTTGTTGTTGTTGTTGTGGGTTGGCCGAATTGTTGTGGACTTATTGTTGTTCTTGGAGAGATTGTTGTTGGTTGTTCTTGATGTTGTTATTGTGTTTTTGAAGTCTTCACTACATTCATCATCATATTAAGCCTTAAAGTGCAAATAGATCTAAAAAGGTGAAAGACTTGTTCACATCACTTCAAGGACTTGACCACTAATTTTCACCTACTTTCCTTGATTTAAGGACCTTGTTTCAATGAGAAAGTACCAAGAAGTCTAGTCTTATTTTGAATTCAAAAAAGATGCTCCAAGACTAAATTTCCCTCCATTAACCAAATCCACCATTTCCAAGTTGTAAATTGGTCAAGACTTGAATTTAGAGAGTAAAATTTTGACAAAACCGAGGCCAATAGTGGACTACCACGTCACTAAATTACTGTTCATGCAACATTTTTGAGTTCATATTTTAGATTTCTTAGTTTCATCTTATTGTTTCTTAGTCTCGTTTGTTGGTTCGAACACTAATTGACGACCTAGTAATCTCCTACTAGCTTGTTAGTTAGTTTTGTGCCGTTTGTTCGTGTTAGCATTATTTGCGTACCTTTTATAATTTTGATTCATTGATTAGTTACTGTCTCTCTTCCTACGATATTTGTTTGAGTTTCAAAACTGTAATCAAATCCGGAAAAGAGTAAACTCAATCCTTGGATCCTCACGGATTCCTTAGCCGACTTACAACACTAGTGAAGCTACGAGTAAGGTAATCGAAGTGTGTGAGTGTGGTGATGCTTTTGAACTAATTTGTTTGCTGTTTTTGTAGGTATTTTAATTAGGTACTCACAATGGAAGGGTCCACATCTCAAACCATAGACAATAGTACTCTGACACTATGAAAGCCTCTCTTGAGGCTATCACCCGAACACTTGAGAGATTGAACATGGAAATTGGTACCATGAGAGGGGATTTGGAAACAATAAAGGGAGATGTGTCTACCATGAGTGGGAGGTTAGAAAAGTTAGAAATCCAAATAACTTCCTGACCTTCAACTCCTCAAAACACTTCCCCTACTATCTCTCCTAAAATGTTACACCAAATGAACAAATCACTGAGCCAACTACCAAATGCTCCCCAAAACCATGAGTATGATAGACCAACCCTCCCTCCACTTCACCAAGTCCAACATGATGGATTTGGAAACCAAATAACTCCAAACCTGAACCATTTACTTAACCAAATACCACACTTTCCAATCCAAGATCCATTGAACCAAAGGCCATACTATCCTCCAAAGTTGAATCCAATTAATCCAAATCCACCAAATTATGTTAAGGGTTATGGTAGAGAGGAACAACATGGGGGTTATAGAGCTTTTGGTGATGTTCACTTGAGGGAATAAGAGGTGAGAGGTAGGCAAGGTGAGTTAGTCCGAGTGGAGAGAGGTGGTCACCAAACCCGGAGTAGGTATTAACACCATCAAAGTTAGTCTTCCAATCTTCAAGGGCGAGTGTGATCCTGAGGTGTATCTTACTTGGGAGTCACTGTGTGATAATATATTCCAAGTGAATGATCCAACCAAAGATAAGAAGAGTTTTTATGATATCGCTAACTTTGAGGGATATGTAAACACTTGGTGGGAGTATGTGAAGCATCTTGGTGATGTGTTTATTGCCGGGCAGCTACCTCCATGGTTTAGATTGAGGTACCTTATGCATCAAAAGTACCTACCTGAGGGCTACAAATTTGAGCTTCTTGCCAAGTTGTATAACTTAAAGCAAGGAAACAAAAGTGTCATGGCATACTATGATGAATTTCAACAATTGATGTTGAAGCTTGACCATCGAGGAGAATAATTGAACCATGACATTATACGATTCAAAGTTAGGTTGAATAAGGACATAGATTCTCGAATGACCCTCCATAAGTTTGACACCATCGATGGCATCTTCCAAACGGCCTTGGAAATTAAGAAAGAGGTCTCGGCTTCCAAGTCCAAGAATCTCCAACAACCTTCCTCGGATTGGCACCAACATCAAAAGTACTCATCCATTGTCAACCAATCTGAGAACAAGGTTGTCTAAACCAAAACCAAGGCTGCCAAAAGGTATCCCCCAAGAAATGAAGGTAAACCAAATTCCACTTCTCGTCCTATGGGATTTCAATGTTTTAAATGTCAAGGGTGGGGGAACAAGGCTAGTGAATGCCCAAACTGGAGAAAGGCAATACTTAGGGAGGGAAAATTTTAGTACCTTGGTAAGGAGGTGGGGCTTGAATTGAATGAGTGTGATGAAAAAGCTCAAGATGGAGAGCTAGAAGTCGAGGTGGAAATTGATGAAGGTGGGAAAGATATATGGCTGATTGGTGGAGAGTTTGTAGTGCCTATGTATATGGCAAGGAGATTCATTCTTAGTGAGGGTGTGAAAGAAGAATCCGAGAGTGAGGAAGGTAAAGAAGAACAGATGCCGAGAGTTACGGTTGTGGGATTTTCCCACAAAGGCCCTTCGTTGCTTGCTAACCAAGATGCTAGCACTTTGACTAGCATCCATTCTTCTTATGTTCAGGTTATAGAACATGTAAGTCCAAAATGCATGTTCGATGAACTCATGGAACCCTTGGATGAACATCCTAACCTTGGGAGGAGCATTGAAAACATGATTCGAAGAAGAGAGCTAGCGGGTGATGATTGCTTGAATTTATGGACAAATTCCTCTCAAGATGGAAAGGATGATATAAGTGCGATCATGTAAATGGATTTAAGAGAGTGTGTGTTGGGACCAAGGATTGGTGTGTATAAAATAAAGTGCAAATAGGACCTAAATACACACCAAATCAGCCTACTATGCACTAGGGGGGCGCCCCATCATTGAGGGCCCTTTTTGTCCTTTTAACTCCTATTATGTAATACACTATAAAAGTAACATTCTAGGATATCAGTTTTCAGCTTTTTGATATTGAATAGTATCTCACTCTTGAAACACACAAGTTCTCTCCCTAAAGGGGCTTGGCCGAAACTAGGTAACAATTAGAGCGTGAATTTACTCGTTGTTTGTTTACTTGGAACCTTGGGTACTTGAAGGATTGAGTTCCCTCTTGTGTTATTTGAAGAGTGTAGCTGTTGCTACTTTCATTGTTAAGGGTCTTTGTGCTTGAGAACACATTAGGTTCTTAGACTTTGTAGTAGTGTATGTCTATCTTTCTATCATTTACATTCTTGTAATCTTGTCACAGTTTGGTTTCTTGTATTGTAAGTCATTTGTCTTGTTGTTGTTCTTCACATTGTTATGTTCATCATGTGCTTCATATATTGTTGTTAATCTTAGCTTGGGGCTGGTTGATTATTGTGTTTAACATGTGATATTCTCTCCATTATTTTTATTACTAGCGAATCCGAGTATGGTCAGCAAGATAGTCCTCAGTTTCTTGACTTTTAGACTGATTTGATGTATGATTCCATGTCTTCCTTGTTTATCTTGTATCATCGTATTTGAAGCTCATGCCTCTAAGAAAATCTGAAGTTTCTGTAAACCCTTCCATCCCAACTGAGGGTGATGTTGTTGGGACTCGCTCTACTTATGGAGTCCATACTTGGACCAGGGGTTCAGTACCTGATGGTTTGGTAGTTCCACTGGTTTCCCTCTAGTCCTCCTCCGATTCCTTAGATTGACATGTCGAATGCTGAGTTTCTTCAATCGATTCATATGATTGCTTAGTTGGTAGCTTCTCAGGCTGAGCATGGTGCATCTTATACTCCATCTTCTAAGGCCACAAGGGTTGGCCAATTTATGAGGTTGAGTCCTCTGACCTTTATCGCTATTAAGGTAGACGAAGATACTCGAGGCTTTATGGATGAGATGAAAAATATTTTAAGAGTCATGCATGCCACTAATGTGGAGGGAGTGGAGTTTACATCCTATTAGTTAAAGGATGTGGTGTACCAATGGTACGAGGAGTGGTAATAGATAAGGGGAGGTATTAATGAGTCATCTTTATGGGAGGATTCACTAATGATTTTTTGGATCACTTCTTTTCTCTAGAGTTGGGGGAAGCAAAGGCAGAGGAGTTTGTTAATCTAAAGCAAGGAAAAATATCAGTCAAGGAGTATTCCATGAAGTTTCACCATTTGTATAGGTATGCTCTAGAGATGGTGTCGGATATGAGAGCTCGTGCCTCAGTATTTTCTCGTGAGTTGGTATTTGATAGAAAAGCAGCCTTGTTGATCAAAGAGAAAAAGAAACAGGTTAAGTTTAGGGAAAGACAAGGGAAGAGATTTAGGCCTTTTGAGTAAAGTGGTGGAGATGGTGGTAGGTTGCCAACAAATATGTGGGGGAGCTCTGGTTCTTTCTCCTTACCTAGTGATCCTTACCTGAGGCCATTGGGTGATCATGGGT
Organism: Capsicum annuum; assembly: GCF_002878395.1. Classification (NCBI taxonomy): domain Eukaryota; kingdom Viridiplantae; phylum Streptophyta; class Magnoliopsida; order Solanales; family Solanaceae; genus Capsicum; species Capsicum annuum. The sequence goes on along the minus strand of NC_061122.1, from coordinate 160,730,719 downwards.
CTCAGTTTGGTGGTGGATTTCGGGCCCAGGGTGCCCAATATCAGACTAGTAGGGTTTAGTTAGTTCCATCCTACCCTCCTTGTAGATCTATGGTCAGCATCATCGTGGCTAGTGTCATAAGAGGAGGAACACATATTTTAGATATGGTCATATTGGGCACATGTAGTGAGAGTGACCCTCTCTAGTGGCTTCTTAGGCCAATAGTGATATATGAATTGACTAAGAAAGAAGAAAAAGAGATGAGACTATACTAAAGAATCAAAACACAAACTAATTGCATAAATGTAAAGATAGATATCTTGACATAGATACATACAAACCAAACGAACCAAAGGATGTATCAAATCCTAAGAACCCTATGACTCATATGAGTAACACCAAGATCTTACATTAAAACAAGAGGAACTCAGCCTCCCCAAGCACCAATATTTTAAAGAAAAAATGCAAAACAAGTGAATCCACACTATGTGTTGTCCTAGTTTCAAGTGGCTTTTCCAAGCCCTACACTACAAACACTCACTCTCAAAAGAAATATCTTTCAAGTTTCAATATCAAGCAACTAATGAGATAATAACCTAAAGAGTCTATTTATAGCTTATTACATAAAATACAAAAATGACCTTAATGAAAAGGGTCTCCTATGGAGTGTAAAGAAAAGGCACAAAAAGACCAAAACACCCTTAATGAGAGGGGAGGTCAGGGAGTTATTGATGTGGTCTTCTTTATACTTCAACATATGACTTTACTTGTGTTATTTTGGCCTTCACAATTATTCTTCAACACTCGGTATTGCTCCATTGAGTGCCCAAAATGGTTTCCCCATGCATGCTTTCGTTCCTTCAATGTGGTAAAAGCTGGATCCTTCATGTGTTGGCCTCGAATTATCGCTTTCAAAGCTATGATGGCCATTTATCTCATATCATCCTCCCCTTCTTTAAAAGGATTCAAATCGAATTTACACCTGCAAAATCAAAAAAAGGAAAAACAATCACAGCATACTCATTCCATGAGGGTTATGGTTAGTACACTACATAACATGTTCATGCCAAGGTGGTACACACTTGAAATATAACCACGAATCCCTTGTTTTATTCATAAAAAAAACTTAGTAAAAATGTTACAAAGGGAGTGTCTATGATCATCACCAAGAGACAATGAAACTACAAAGGTCACAATAGCATCAACCATCTCTGAAGGTAAGAATACCTTCCTCTTAAAGGCCATAATACATATTTGTTTCATCACCTCTGTAGTAGAATTCACCAAGAGTGGTGGAACCAATGGTTCACACATCCACAAGTGTTTTATGGAGTCAAATATATGAGTGATCCAAGGCATTATTGCTCAACCAAGTGGACCATTCGAGATACTTCCTACCTCTAAATAAGATAAATCTAAGATTAGCATGGACATCATCATAAAAAAGAGGTAATATAGAAAGGAATTAAGCATGAAAGTTTCATCCAAAGTTCTTTTATCAAAAGGTCTGCCATTGGCCATAAGAGTTCTAGCACACAATGACTCAAGGATGGAGCTAAATCATTTAAGCACACTATAAATTTCCCTTCTAAGTAATTCATGCCAACAAATGATGTAGATTCAACAAATTATGAACAACATCATATGTATAAAGGTATCGAAGAAAGGTACTAAGGAAATTATTCTTATTAAAGATGCATTCAAAAGTAGGAACAAACAAATAGAGAAAGGGAAATTGCAAGCACATAGAACCTATCATTTTCAAAAAACTTCTTGAGGAAAGAAACTTCAACAATGGAGTCATGCTCTTAGGGAGATTAGAGAATCTACTATGCAAAAAGCTAATCCAAACAAGTAGTTCTCCCAATAATTTTGTTTCCATCTACTAATAAAGTTAAGCATGCTCCCAAGAGTCCCACAACATACTTCAAATTGTCTAACCCTATGAAGGTTACAAGAAGTCTAATATCCTTGGACTCTTCCACAAACAAGAATTCAACTTGGTATCTACAAGTTGTGGTCCACACAACTTAAGCTCAAATGTATTAAATAGGGATGCAAGCACATGAATAATATCCCAAAGGGGCAATGAAAAAATTTCCCTCGAGCCGCCAATCATGAAACCACCTTTAAAAAAAGGGTCTCTCATCAAAACCAAGTCACAAAGAAGGGAATCATAAGAATGGAATTCGTCTAAAGTGTTTTCAAGAGGGAAATCTCTATTTGACCTACAAGTAGTCAAGAATGGAAACACTCAAGGGTGAACTCTCTTGGTTTCTTTTATTGTTCCCCTCTTTTGTGAACACTTAACTTTGTTAGAAATTCCCCCATGCACAACTTGGGTCTATCAAGTGGGTTATAAATCCACAAGAAAAACTTTCCATCATAGGAAAGGTTAGAAAAACTCATAATTAAATCTTGCTTGTCATCTTGACCAAGAATTAATTAGGATGTGCAACAATCTCCACATCTCATGAGGTTACCAGGGTCAAATGGGAGAAGTAACCAAGGACTTAGGTCTTGACCATTCTCACTTTCCCCTAAGGTGCCATCCTCAAAATTAGGCATACCCTCTATATCATAATTGAAAATATCATGAGCACAAAAAGGGTAGATAAAGGTATCACACAAGTCAGCTTCAACTATGTTGTCCTTATGCATGTACTTACTAGTTTCAAGCTCATCACCATTAGTATGCTCAACATAGGAAACACATAAAGAAGAAGTAGATGGAATACCTAAACAAATAACCTTCTCTTCCAAGAGAGTAATCCGCACATAGATTCAAACTACCACGGGCAGCAAAGGTATCACAATCAAAACCATTTGCACAAGTACAATCACAATTCCTGTAGCCTAAACATTTAAGCAAATCAAGGTTATCTTCACTTGATTGATCATTTTGCACACCCTCACTAGTTGTTGGCAACTCACATACCAACGTAGACTCACCTTGGTTTTCAGAAGGGTCAAATAGTGTGTGAATACACTTATCACTTGGTAATAGGATCTTATTCAAGTTATAGGTGCTAGAACTAGATGGACACAAATTATTCTTACGAGAAGAATCATTTTTTTCATCTAAAGGATCAACTAGTGCTTACGTACTTACAATAAGAGTTTGGTCTTCATGCAACTTAACAACACCAAGAGTATCACAAAAGGAAGACTCATCCATTTCTACTCTAGGCAAACCTGCAACTACATCCATTTGGCTACTACTAGCCACATCACAATCTTCTGCATTTATAGGAGTGTATAAGATAGCATTTTTACCTTATAAATCACATGAGATGTGGCCTTCACCTTGGTGTCTGTCATGGAAGCCAACTTTATGCTTTGGTAAGCTATTATCACAAGTGAGTTTTTGATTAAGGGGAGGGTAATTTGGTGGTCTAAGTGTGGATATCAATCGGCGTAGCTCTTCAAGGTCCCATTTAAAATCTTCATAAGTGTCCGAGGTAGTATTATTATCCATGGTTTAAGAGGTTGTAGCCTCAGATTCCATTGCAAATGTACCTAGGAAGACACCTACAAAAAAACAAACAAGTTAGTTCAAACAAATATCCTCACCAGATTCTCACTCCTTTGATTATCTCACACTTGGCTTTACAAGTGTTGAAAGTCGGTTTGTAATCTATGAGCAATTGAGGGATGAGTATACTCTTGTCTGGAATAGATTTTTGTTTGAATTACTCAAAGAAATCTCGTTCGGACTTGAACTAAGAACTATAACAAATCACAAAAAGAGAAAAAGAACACAAGGAATGTAAAAAAAAAAAAAAAAAGGACCCAAAACTAATTCACAACCTAGTAGACAATTACTAGTTTGTTAATTAGTGATAGAATCAACAAAATACAACTAAGGAAATATGAATAGAAACTATGAATCCAAAAATTAAGCCTAAAAATATGGTGGTGCAATGTGATGATATGGAATCTTGTGGTTGGATGAATATTTTGAAAAATTTTAGTTCTTCAACTTTGAGTTTCGACCAACTTTAATCCAAGGAGTGTAGAATTGGTTTTGTGGGAGAAATTTCAAGCTTTGGGTCCTTTTTCTGGATCAAATGAATTTGAATTTGAGTTTGTCCCCCCCCCATGTACTTTCAATTGTACTTGAATATTCCCTTTGTCCCCTTCTTCTTTGGATGACTTACAATATGCTTGGAATATTCTTTGTACCAACAATTTCTACACTCTTTTTCTTCCCTTTTCTAAATCAAACCACCTATTTTGAATATTCTTCTTCAATAAGATATGAATATGAGGAAGAACAAAAAGAATATTCAAAAGTTGACCAATGTTTGACCACTAGGAAAATGACCTCTAAATTTGAATTTACTTAGAGATTCAAGGTCACTTTGCCAAACCAAACACAAATATCACAATACCAACTCAAAATGCCACAACCACAATAGCCCAAAAATGAGATCCATCTTCAAATAGCTTTGAACACAAGCTCAACAAAGGTGGATGGTTCAAAACACCTCCGATTTGGCTTAAATCTTAGATCTAGACTCTATTAGTGCTAGGGAACATGGATCTAGCACTAGAAATTCACAAAAAACAAAAAAACTAAGTAGGTGTAAGTTTCAAAATTCCTCCAAAACACAAAAATGTGATACCACTATTTTTTTTTATTTTTTGGATTTTGACTCTTTTTTGTGATGATTGTCTTAAGGTAATAACAATCCAAGACTTAGAGTTGTAGGAACAACCCTAATATGTGGCTCTTGATACCAAATGACATAGGAATCGACTAAGAAAGAAGAAAAATAGATGAAGACTATACTAAATAAGCAAACAACACATGGATTCAAGAAGTAAAACACAAACTAATTGCGTGAATATAAAGATAGGTATCTTGACATTGAAACATACAAACCAAAAGAACCAAAGGATGTATCAAATCCTAAGACCTCTATGACTGATATGAGTAACACCAAGATCTTATGTTGACACAAGAGGAACTCAACCTACCCAAGAACCAATGTTTCTAAACAAAAATGCAACACAAGTGAATCCACACTATGTGTTGCCCTAGTTTCAAGTGGCTTTGCAAGCCCTACACTACAAACACTCTATCTCAAGAAAAATATCTTTAAAGTTTCAATATCAATCAACTAATAAGAAAATAAGCCTAAAGAGTCTATTTATAGCTTATTACATAAAAGATAAAAATTCCCTTAATGAAATTGGTCTCCTATGGAGTGTAAAGAAAAGGCACAAAAAGACCAAAATACTCTTAATAAGAGGGGCAGTTATAGAGTGTTTGATGTAGTCTTCTTCACACTTCAACATATGCCTTTCCTTGTGTCATTTTAGCCTTCACAATTATTCTTCAAAACTTGGGTCTCTCGGGTGCCTCATCAAGACAAGCTTCCCAAGCAATCTTCCATACGTGGCATTACTCCATTAAGTGCCCAAAATAGTTTTTCCATGCATGCTCTTGTGCCTTCAATATGGTCAAATCCATATTATTCATATGTTGGCATCGAATGATGGCATCCAAAGCTATGATGGCCATTTGGCTCATATCAAATAGGGCCCCTATCGTTATTTAATCCGCTCTTGCACCAAAGGGTCCTGCTTCTAATTGTACTTTTATTTCTGGTACCATCACTGGACGGAATCATTTGTACGCACTTGCTACTCTCCAGGATTCTGAGGCTTCTCCAGATATTATTACGGGTATGTTGAGACTTTTCTCACTTGATGTGTATTGTTTCACTGATCCGGGGTCGACTCTTTTTTTTGTAACCCCTTTGTGGCTGTGGATTTTAGTTTTGGTCCTAAGTGTATTTCAGTTTCTTTTTTTGTTTCTACCTAGTAGGAGGCTTTATGGTTGCTGAAAGAGTCTATAGGGTCTGTGTGGTAGCTGTTAGTAGTAAAGAAACTCAGGTAGACTTGATAGATTTAAACATGGTTGATCTTGATATTATTCTGGGGATGGATTGGTTGAATTTGTGCTGTGATTCCTTAGATTTTTGGAGCCGTAGGGTCACGTTTAAATTCCCTAATAAGCCGGTCATTTTATGGGTAGGGGGTTTTTAGTTCCTAAAGGGAGGTTTAATTCATATCTTAGAGACCAAAAGTTGATCTCTAAGGGGTGTTTGTATCATGTGGTTCAAGTTAAATATTCTAACACAAAAGGTCCTTTTCTAGAATTAGTTCCCATGGCTAATTAGTTTCTTGATGACCTTCCTGGTATTTCTATCGATAGGGAAATTAATTTTGGGATTAATCTTGTTATGGACACTCATCGTATCTCTATCCTTCCTTATAGAATGGATCCGACTGAGTTGAAGGAGCTTAAGGATCAATTGAAAGATCTCTTAGATAACGGTTTTATCCATCCTAGAATATCCCCTTGGGGTGCTCCCATGTTCTTTGTGTGTAAGAAGGATAGTTCCCTTCGAATGTGTATTGATTATCATCGGTTGAACAATGTGACCATAAAGAATAGATATCCTCTTTCTAGGATCGATGATTTATTTGATCATTTTCAAGGTACAAATTTCTTCTCTATGATTGATCTTAGATCGGGTTATCATCAACTTAAGATTAGGGGAGTGGATATCCCTAAGACTGCCTAAACCAATATGGTCACTTTGAGTTCCTAGTCATATCTTTTGGACTGACCAATGCCACAATGACATTCATGGATTTGATGAATAGGGTCTTCCATCCATTCTTGATTTGTTTTTCATTGTCTTTATTAATGACATCATGGTCTATCTTAAGAGTAAGGTAGATCAAGTCAATCACTTTCGTGCTGTGTTGTAAACCTTAAAGGACCATCGTTTGTATGGCAAGTTCTTAAAGTGTGAGTTTTGGTTAAATTTTATGACTTTCCTTAGACATGTTTTCTCTAGTTTAGGGATCATGGTGGATCCATAAAAGGTTGTGAAGGTTAATAAGTGGCCTAGACTTGCGACTTCACTCGAGATTGGGAGCTTTTTGGGTCTATCTGGTTACTATAGGAAATTTATGGAGAGTTTTTCAATGGTAGCTCCTCCATTGACTAAGTTGACATAGAAGAAGGTCAAGTTCTTATGATTGGATATGTGTAAGGGTAATTTTGAGAAGTTGAAGGATAAATTAACTTCATCTCTAGTTTTGACCTTGCTCGAGGGAAATGATAGTTTTGTAGTGTATTATGATACTTCTTATGTTGGGATTGGATGTGTGATCACTACACGGTAGGGTGGTGTCCTATGATTATAGGAAATTAAAAGTTCATGAGAAGATCTACCCTTCTCATGATTTGGAGTTATTAGCTGTGGTTTTTGTATTGAAGATTCGGCATCACTATCTCTATGGGGTTCATATTGACATATTTTTTGAACATAGAGCCTACAGTACGTGTTTACTTAAAAGAAGTTATATCTCAGGCAAAAGAGATGGCTTAAGATGTTGAAGGTTTATGATATGATTCTCCACTACTATCCAGGTAAAGCTAATATTGTTGATGATGTTCTTAGCAGGTTATCCATGGGGAGTATGTATTATGTTGATGAGGATAAGCAGGAGTTGGTGAAGGACATTCACTAATTGGCTAGTCTTGGAATTAGTCTCACAGACTCGGAGAATGGTGGTGTGTGTATCCAGTGTTATAGTCATCTCTCGTGGTTGAGATAAAGGAAAAACAAATATTGGATCCCATTTTGATGAAGATTAAAAGTAATGTGGGTCAACAAATGGTTGTTGACTTTGTGGTTGGTGGTGACGGTATCTTGAGGTACCAAGGTGGGCTATGTGCTCCCGATATTGATGGACTGAGGGAAAGGATAATGGCTGAGACTCATGGATCTTAGTATGCTATTCATCCTAGTTCTATGAAAATGTATGATCTTAGGGAGTTTTATTTGTGGAATAATATGAAACGACATGTGGCTTACTATGTCGCTAAGTATATAGTGTCAACAAGTGAAAGTTAAGCATTTAAGACCCGGTAGTTTGTATCAAGAGATTGAGTTTCCCAAATGGATGTAGGAAGTTATTAACATGGATTTTGTTACTAGTCTTCCCCGGTCTCGTAATCAATGTGATTCTATTTGGGTCATTGTGGATTGAATGACCAATTTTGCTCATTTCTTACTGGTAAGGACAAGTTATTCGATGGAGAATTATGCTAAGTTATATCTAGTAGAGATTGTGAAGTTGCATGGTACTCCGGTTTCTATCATTTTGGATCATGGTACTCCATTCTTATCTCTTTTTGGAGGTTATTTCAGAAAGGTTTGGGAACTAAGATGTTCCTTAGTACCGCTTTCCACCCACAAATGGATAAGAGGAAAGGACTATCGAAACATTAGAAGATATGTTGCATGCTTATGTGATTAATTATGTTGGTAATGGGTACGACCATTTGCCTTTGATTGAGTTTTCTTGTAACAATAGTTACCACTCTAGCATTGGTCTGGCTCTTTTTGAGGTATTGTATAGTAGGAGATGTCGATCTCCTATAGGGTAGTATGAGGTTGTTAAGGGTAAGTTGTTTTGCCCCAATTTGATTCACCAAGCCATGGAAAAGGTGAAGGTGATTCGCAATAGGTTGAAAGACACCCAAAGTTGCCAAAAGTCCTATACAAATGTAAGGCATAGGGATTTAGAGTTTATTATGGTGACTGGGTATTCTTGAAGGTATCTCCCATGAAGCGAGTTATGCGGTTAGCAAGAAGGAAAAGTTTAGTCCTCGGTATGCTGTGCCATATTTTATTTCGAAGAAGGTTGGTAATGTTGCCTATGAATTGGAGTTGCCCTCTAGTTTGAGATCTGCCCATCCAATATTCTATGTGTCCATGTTGCAAAAATTTATAGGCAATCCTTCATTGGTTGTCCCCTTGGAGGATGTTGGTATTTCCGACTCTTTGTCCTATGAGGAGGTCCCGATGAGGGTCTTAGATTGGGAAGTTCGCCTATTATGAATGAAAGAGGTGGCTTTGGTGAAGGTTCTATAGAGGAACCAAAAGTCCGAGGAAGATACTTGGGAGGAAAAAGAGGGCACAAAGTTTAAGTATCCTCATTTATTCTCCATTTTGAAAACTCATGCTTGAGGTATGTGTTAATCTTCTTAACTTGATTTATGTCTTTGATAGGCAAAAGGGTTCAAGTCACTAAACATTGAATTGAGCAAGTGTTTTATAGACAGGGTTAGAGTCCCAAAGTCAATTGAATGAATAGATTATTGATAATGATCATGGCATGTGTTTATCCTTGTTGGGTGTCTTTGTGTTCTAACTTTTTTAACGGTTATTTTGATGTGTAATAATGTGTTAACATGTGTTTGTGCTTTCGTTACCTATCATTCAAGGATGAATGATCCAAGTGGGGGATAATTGAAACACCTATACTTTGGACCCTTAGAAAAATTTCCTTGGTTGAGGTTTTTGGGCTGAGTATGACTCACAGGTTTTAGTCGCCCTAGGATATGACCTAAGGTCCTCTCTCTCTTGAATGTTGATCATTGTTTGTTGGGTACATTCGGTCCAAGATATGGTTTATCCTCTCCCTAATCGTATGTTAGGGTACATATCGTATACTACCTAATTATATGAAGTGTTGGTCTTGATCTAATGGACAATGACTTGGGTACAGGCTTCATGGAACCACTCGTACCTTTGGGTAGGAGTAATATATGTATGGTCGTATGTTGGGAATATTAGGGATCCATGATGATGCCTAAGGTATGAGTTAGGGTACCACTCGTGCCCTAGGGTACGACTCCTACATCAAATCGTACCCTTCTATTGTTTAATTTCAAGCTTTTAAGCTAGGGGATTTATGGACATTTCCCACCCCAAAACCCTAAAGTCCCCATGCTATATAACATATTATGGCCTCCTAAAACACATTTTTGTTGGATTAAACATTCCAAATAATCTCTCAAACACACTCTTGAAGATTTGAAGGCTAGGGTTCCACAAGTGTTAATCTAAAGGCTAACGGGTTAAGAATCCTTTAGTGAATCATCTTTTAAAAGGCATGTGAATATTATCCTATCATTATTTCTCAAATATCATGTTATTTAGACATTGTTTATGAACCATTAATGATGGTTTTTGAAACAAATGTTGAGTGTTTTGATGTATAGTGATGGGTGATATTTTCTCTTGTTTAATCATATGATTATACATATTTTTGGTGATAATTTGCACATGTGGGTGCTTGTTGATTGTTATTTAACAAATAGATCAAGAGTAACCACAGTATTGGTGGTTTTCACTTTGGTTTTGGTCATGGTAAGAGTATGCCCTCAAGGTGTTTGTGAAAATGTCTACTAGAAATAACTAGTCACATGTTGATGGTGATTTGAACTAAGACAAAGACTTAATGAGTAAGAATGATTTGTAAATGATATTGTAAAGGCCTTATTTCTATGTAATGAGATAAATGGTGCCTTTGGTGGTTTGATTGGTTAAAAAGGAGGTTAGAGTCCCTAAACTAAAATCAAATTGTGTTTGAACTAAAGCCTGGTGTAAGGGTGCTAATGAGTGATTTGATAAAGATTTTGATGACCACAATTTAACTTGAATGATATTTGGAACTAATGTATTGGCTTATTAAAATGATCAATTGATATATTATTCATGAAGACCTTGCGGTCATGTATGATGTTGAATTGTGGCATTGATGTCTTAAAATAGTTATATGGGTTAAAGTCCACAAATGTGAATGGTGTGATATGAATGCATGGACAAAGGGTTATATTCCCAATGTCAAATAGTAATGGATACGATGGCTTGTGGTTAGAGTCCATATGTATAATAAAATGTCTTATGGTTAGAGTCCACTTGTGTAGTAAAATGGCTTGTGGTTAGAGTATACATACGTAATGAAATAGCTTGTGGTTAGAGTCCATTTGACTAATAAAAGGCTTGTGGTTAGAGTCCACTTACTTAATAAGATAGCTTGAGGTTAGAGTCCTCTTGCTTGATATAACCTAAGCGATGGAAGGTTTGAGTCCTCCACTTCATGGTTCATGTTTTAGTTCTTCAAAATGTAAGTTAACGCCTTGTTATCTTTTGACACTTGATGTATCCATATGTATTTAAATGTCTATGTGTATGAATGTGGTGGATTATGATGATTTGACTTGGTATTGAATAATGACACTATTTTATCCTTACCTTGGAGTTACCTGCTAGTGCTTCAACCGCTAACCATCTCCGAATAGTGTGCCCTCATATGATACAGGGTTTGGAGCATCTTCTTCTCTTCCTACATAGTGATCAGGTGTTTAGGCTGTTCGAGTGTTGACATTGAAGTGGTGAGCTTCCACCCTTTGAAAGGTACATATTTCTTCATCTTCTTAGCTTATTTCATAGAATTATTTTGGATTCGGTTTTGGCTATTGTCGGGGGGCTTGTCCCAACATATTATTGACTCTGGATTTATAGAGTTTTATGGATGACTGTGGACTTGGGTAGACTGGATGTTGAATGTTGATATTAAATGGCTAGACTTTTCTAAGTTATGATAGTCTTATTTTTGCTATCTTATTATATGTTCAGAGATTATCCAACACTTGTGGATTGATGTGATGGTTAAGTTGGTTGACAAGGCAATCTCCAATCCTCGTTGTGCTTGAGATGTCCATAAGACAAGCCCCGGTTTTGGGTCGTTTCAGCTATTATATAGAATTTGATTTAAATTAAACTATGACTGCGGGAGCCATATTTAATTTAAATGACCTCGATGGAATTTTTTCGGTTTCGTTGAGTCTGAAATATTGAATTTGGTATGGTAGCATAGTTTATTTGCACACACGTGGTTCCAAATAAATCTCAAGCCTCCAAATGGAGTCTATATGAACTTAAGCATTTGCTGGTTTTTCCAGCTTCTGGTGCCGTCTAGTTTGGCCTTCGACATTCATGTGGTTTGTTCCCAATTGTGATAGGCAAGATTTCTATCCTTTTTTCTTATGGTCCAGCCATCATATTTGCAAAGGGTAAGTTTACCTGAATAGCTTAGCTTTGCTCTTTGTATTCGTAGTGGACTGGCCATGTTCACAAAGGCTTGGTTCGGTCTTACGTGGCGTTAGCAAATGGCATTGCCCTGATAGTATATAACTTTCTCTTCCATATTTTTCATTCATTTTCCATCCCTTTTCTGCCATTATTGGACTTGTAAGCTCAAGAACTTAAGGGAAATTGTTAATGGGACTGGTATTGAGTTGGGGATGCATTTTTGATCATCTTCCCCGTAGATCTTAATTTCACCGTTGTTTTACCTTAGGTCTTATGACCGATTTGATCCCCAATTGAGACTCTATTTGTGCTTAATTTTCGAGCACACATTCTTTTTCCTTCCAGGGACCTCATGAGCACACATTGTTTAGTTTTAATTACAATTTCCAAACACTTTATTTGGTTACTCTCGCATCAAGTGAATCTAAATTGTGAACTGAAATAGAATCGTTGCTAAATTAAGTCTCTGTGGGATTGATACGTTGCTTTCATTAGGCCACTTTACTACTTGATAAGACCACGTACGCTTGCATGTGCACTTGGGCGCTGTTATGATCCGTAGGGTAGAGTCACTATCCCTGGACTAAAAATTTGGGATCGCTCACTATTTTGGAAACAACTCCACACAGTGACTCATTTTTTCTGACAATGAGTCATTTCCAGAGTCGTTGTCACTGGCAGTTGACAATCCCTCAAAAAAATTATCCAAAACTTCATACTATGATATTGGATTAAGGTAAGACTAGTGGAATTGGAAAGCAAATTAAATGGCCTATCTTTTTATGGGTCTAGAGCTCAAAACTTGGGGTATTACAATATCTCCCCCCTTGGGGTCATTCTTCCTCGAATGAAACTAAGTTGAATTACAAAGGGAAAGGCTAAGATTTTTGTACTGAATACTTACGAAATGAACTATGAATTGATATCAGATTCTATGATTGATTCATGGACTGAATTAAACTCATGAATAAATTCTATGACATGGAAATAAATGGATAGTTTGAGATACAAATTAAAGAATTAATTAATAAATTAAAGAAACTATACCTCTAGTCAAAATTAGGTTCAAAAAGAAAAGATGGGGGTACTTGGCCAACATATTTGCCCTGCTTCCTAAGTAGGTCTCTCAACTGATTGATTTCTCCAAAAAACCTTCACAAAAGTGACCTCCTTATTCCTCAATTTATGAGTCTAATGATCTAGGATCTCAACTGGGGACCTTTTTATAAGAGAGGCTATGTCACGACCCAAACCCGGGCCTGGCCGTGATGGGTATCTCAAGCCCGTTGAGGACCGGAGACAACCCTCTTAGCTTATTCCAATTTCACCAATATATAGATGTATATCAAGATAGGAAAGATAACCCAAAAGTCTATATGAGATCAAAGTCCAAACCAACCATAATACATGGACATAGTATCTACAAAGCCTCTAATAAAAAGTGAGTACCAATAAAGTGTCGGGACATGCCCCAAACCATAGACAAAAAAAATCTGTCATAAAGTCCAACACATAAAAAACAAAAACATAAAATGTTGACTTTTGATGTATGGAAGCTTACCATTCAATGTCGACTCACGAACTGATCCTGAATCCCATTCACTATGCAAGAGGGGTAAAAGTATGGCCAAATACTACATCGCATGGGGATACAACATATAAAGATGGTTAGCAGTTGGAGTGCTAACATGTAACTCATGGATAAGGGAACAAATAATGCCGTGGATGATAATTCAAAACCAGTCAAATCTCACGCATTCCATAATAGTATCCACGAGCTATATAGGCCCCATTTCTCATCATTTGGTGGGGCCCCAATGCATGTAGCAGCATGATCCAGAGAAAGAACATATATATAAAATGGGGGACTCGAACCTCCCAACATCTACTAAGGTGACTTAATCACCCTATCATGTGATGTGATATAGGGGACTCTAACCTCTCAATCATATAATAAGGTGGACTTGAACCACCTGGTCTTAGCAAGGGGATTCTACCCCCACACTAGCTAGTGTGGTTTCCAGTGTCAGTCCCCCCAGGATTTCTAACTTCTAAGGTTAGCTACATAACCCTCTTTTAATAACACTTAAAACTTTTAACACATATTCTAATTTTCATTAAACTAATTGCACACCAAGAAATCTCGTTGGTATAGTCATACCAATCTCGCTTGCAAGTTAATATCATCATGCCATGTCGTCTACTCAACCAACTGGGACTCGAACCCATAGGTCAAAAGATATTCAAATAATCAATCACTTAGGACTCAAACCAATTAATTCAACAAAAATAACAAGGTTCCAATTCCACCATTTATACATGGACACCAAGGCCTTTCAAGGAAAATATACATCCTTCATTGTCCCTTTTATGTCAATGCATTATTATAAGTGGTAAACCAAACAAAGTGACAAAATACTTTTCATTGACAATTTCACAAACATGTTGAGGGCTTACAATTTCCAAAACCATAATCAAGGCAAAATCATCAAATTGTGCAAGTGAGCAATTTAAACTTTGTATAAAATCATGTTCATTATCAATTTAACAAACCAGTTGAGGGCACATTATTTCCAAAACCATAATGAAGGAAAAATAATAAAATTGGGGTAAACCATGAACCCTCAGTTTAATCCCCATTCCCATATATCCCGCAATGTTCAAAATTACTAATAAAGCAAGAATATTGCATAAATAAACATGGAAAATCAATTAAAAAATCAATCATGTCAAAAACCCTCAACTAAGTTAAAACCCATATCAAAATCATGTATTGTTAATAAATTTATGCCATTAAGAAAATATAAGTTCAAGGAAGAGAGATACATACCTTAATTTCCAAGAAATTTTAAGAAGACGACACCCTTAGGACCCTAGATGAGCACCTCCTTGAACTCTAGTCTCGACTTAAAAAGGGGGATTTGAGAGAGGATTTTTTAGAGTGAAATAATCAATATTATGTCATGAAAAATGATGAAAATAGGTTAATATAGTGTCTATAGGTCATTACAAGTGAAGGACATAAATACCCCTCCTCACAAGTAAAGCTAACTAAAAATTGCCCAAATTTAAAGCATCAGCGTGTCACGAAGGGTAATATCTACGATGAGCTTTGTGCCATGACTAGTTCCTCATAAAAATGCTCATAACTTTTTGTTCGAATAACGTATTAAGAAGAAATAGGATGAGTCCAAAAGAAGACTCAATTATCTTTAATTTGGTTGGTCTTGAGACTCAAAATTCCACATATTCCAGAATTTATACACGTTCAAAGTTGACCTTGGTTGAATTGAATTCCAAAATTTGGTCGATAATTAAAGTTCATAACACCACTTCACTCTAAGTGTTTTCTAGGAACATTCTTTCCATAAAAAGCACTTTTCACTCAAGGATAATGATCATAACACTTATATTTATATAAAAATAATTGGATTCAAGTTTATACACGTAGAAATAATAGTTCAAATTCTAACTCAAAAATATGGGGTGTTACATTATTTCTCCCTTGGAATCATTCGTCCTAAATGATGGATAAGAATCTTTTGAAGCTTTAGAAGTTTGGAACAAAGTATATAACTTCACATTAAGAATTCTCGCTCAACAAAATACGTATAGGAATCAAACGAAAAAGGATTAATGGCATCACCAAGTAAATTATGTAAGCACGAATCATAAGATAATGAGACCAAGGTCGTACAGGGGGTAAAAGACCCAAAGATCTTCACTCCAAGTAAGAAAATCAAAATAATCAAAATTTACCTAGGTCCATATCGTGGACCATATCGCTGAGGTCCAACCTGTATGTTATGAACCGTATCGCAGATCATAGCCTCCATGTCACAGAGGCTAGTTGTAATACCCTGAACTTTTCTTAAGCTTAATTTTGCCTTGAGAAGGTTAAGGAATGACTTCCTAAGTGAGTATTATTTAAAACATATAGAATTTCCTTAATTTCAATTTTTTATCATGTGGGAAATTTAATTAGCTTTCCAACGATATAAGATCTGCCCAAATCTGATAACTGGACACGAAGTTATGGCTAATTTAAGTCCTACTTGTAAAACAACGTCATTTTAGTGCTTGGCGCATCGCGGAGAGGGTCTATTTGACAATTGTAAATTTCCAGTGGAACTTCGCGATAGCAACATATCGCGCTAAAGTTCCAGGTCCTAACAAGTGAGACAACACGATAACACCGCATCGCGGTGATCCCCAGAATCCCGTTTGTCAAATTCTTGTGAGCCACCGCGATAGTGGTGCATCGTGGTGGCCCATAAAATCGGATTTTCCAGTTCAATTTTTCTAGCTTTGTACAGAAGTTAAAAGGGCAATTTGGACTCTTTCCAAGCCTCTTAAATCATCCAAAAACCTAATCAAAGGTCATTCCAAGCATCATATACGATTTTTTTTAGAAATTCTCTCAAATTAAAAACCCTAAGCATCCAAACCCAAATCCAAGAATCTCCTAAGTTCACCATTAATTCTTTAAATTGATTCAAGAATTGGATCCCCCAAACCAAGAGCATCAAGAATATCCATTCAAGTGTACGAATAGAGTCCCAAGGGCTAGAGTTCATCCAAAGCTCCTAATTCAAGGTATGTGGGGTTTGAACAAGAACACTTTTTTCGTTCTTATGCCCAAAGATTCAATTTTTAAAAATGAATTTCATGTTTTTGCAAGTGGGTGTGTACCCAAATTATATTATTTTGGAGAATATGAATTGATAAGTTGTTCAAGCTTTGAATTGCATGATTATTTCGCTTATTTTTTATTTGAATTGATAATTCATGCTATAAATTGCATATTCCTCTATTGATGTGATATTTTCAAGGGTTTCCAAGATTGGTGTCATCAATTAAGCTTTATTGTGAAATTGTGATCCTTTAAGATTATACATGCCTTAAGTCCAAGAATGAATTGTTGATACTTTCTAAAGTGTTTCAAGAAGTGTATTCATATTTCCATGCTATTAAAGTTTTAAAGCCTATTGGTGATAGTCTACCAAAGTTTCAAAAAAAGAGTTGATTTTAATCCTAAGCTAAGAAAGAAAATCCACACCATTTGATTTAAGCTAAAGGGAAGTATAGTTGGCTTCCATTGTATATTTTTGAGTTTTTTAAGGTGGATTTTTCTTAAAAGTTCTGAGCTTAAGTAAGGGAGTAGTATTTAGCACCGAGTTGGGCTTGATTCTAAGGTATCATGGCCCAGAACTATGAGCCACCGTAGGATTTGATTTACCCAAAGTGGGTTAAGATAGTGATCACTAAAAGTAAAGTTTCTACTCTGATGGCAAGGATAGAACAGCTCTCCCAAATGTGGGCAAGACATTGGACTCCATGTAGCTCACATGGTTTATGTCGGTTAGAAGAAACTCCCTAGTTTCCTAGAGTCTCAAGTCTTAAAGTTATTAAGATTTTAAGTCCTTGAGTTTCAAAGATGTTCCTTGTTTTCAAAAGACTAAAGTGCATGTTCTAAAAGTTGTTGTTTTAAGAGTTCAACTAGCTTACAAGCTTGAGATCAAAGAAAGAATACAGATTTAGAATAAAGTGTAATGGCTCACATGAATTATACTACATGTTTCATTATTCATGATTTATGAGAGTTTTATTCAAGCTATGTGAGTCATCTACAAAACCATGTATGTTTTCCATAAAGATTTATTATATTGATATTTAGTTGCATACACCCCCATATACTCAGTACATTCCCAAGTGCTGATCCACATAGACATCTGTGTGCTACATTGTCTCATAATATAGGTTCAAGTGCTCAGTCCCAGTAGCGTCTGTGATCCCGAGTAACTTTATCTACACCTTTACTATGGTGAGTTCTCATGGTTTGAGGACCTATCTTCAGACACTTTAGTATTTTTAGTAGTTGTTCTACTGCTTTCAACTTAGTTCGAATCAGTTGGGGATTTGTCCCAATGGCTCTCTAATTTGTTGAGTAGTAAAGGCTTTGTCAGACTAGATGGTCAGTATATTTAGAATTGTAGTATTTTGTTACCTTTACAGTACTCATTCGGATTTCAGTTAGACATGATATGATATGATTCCTTAGTTTGCTGTCATTATCTTTAAGTAATCTTTATAATAAGTAGCAGGCTCAAAAGGTTAGCATGGGGCTACTTGTAGCCTTAAGCACCGTGTGATACTCCGAGATAGGATTTTGGGGCATTACAAACTTAGTATCAAAGCTTAAGGTTTAAAGAGTCCTAAGGAGTCTAACAAGCTGCGTTTAAGTAGATTCTTGATCATCGGTGTGTAGCATGCCACATCTATGAGCAACAGGCTATAAGACGTTTTAAGAAAAAGTTTTTACTTTTTTTCAGATTCTATCATTCCTACCATTGTCTCTCCCAGCTATTGATTCATGCTCTGTTATTTCAGAAAATGCCACCCCGAAGAGCGAATTCCTGCAGAAACAATAACGAGCAATCCCAGCCTGTTGATTCCTTGAATGAGACTGTGTCTCATGCTGAGTTTTGGATGGCCTTTTAGGTGTTAGCCCAAGCAGTTGCCGTGAATGTTCAGGCAAATAATAAGGCCATAGTTTTACCTCAGTAAAGAGGTGATTTAGCCGCTTTAAGGATCCACGATTTCATGAGGATGAACCCTCTAGATTTCTGTAGGTCGAAGGCAGGTGAGGACCCACAGTTATATCTCCAGGAGATAAGGAAGATCACCCAAGTGATACATGTCTCGGAGGAAAAAATGTGTTGAGCTGGTGTCTTACAGGTTGGAGTACATTACTTATGACTGGGTTGTTTCAGGGAAGAAGGATAACGGGAAAGATAATGCTCTCATTACTTGGCAGGTGTTCCAAGATGCATTCTTGGACAAGTTCTTCCCTCTAGAGATGAGGAAAGCAAGGATAGAGAAATTCATAAACTTAAGGCAGTGCTCCATGACTGTTAAGGAGTACTGTTTGAAGTTCAACCGGTTAGCCAACTATGCTCTTAATTTGATTTTTGACTCCCGAGAAAGTATGAATAAGTTTGTGACGGGAGTATCTAGACTGGTGTTGAAGGAGTATAGGACTGCTATGCTCAACAACGACATGGATCTTGCTCAGCTGATAATTCATGCCCTACAAATAGAGGTAGACAATATAAGGGAAAGAGATAGGGTGAGGGAAAATAAAAGAGCTAGATTCGAGCAGCATGAGTATGGTCAGGCTAGGTCCCATAGAGGGAACCGTCCACCATTTTAGAGCCGTTCATCCATGCCAGAACCTTCGTCAGCTAGTGCTCCCACGTCCAAAAATAGGCAGGAGCAAGGGAACAGGCCTTCTATGTCCAAGTCTCAAAACAGTGTAAATAGGCCTAATTATCTTCTCTGTGCTAAGTGTGGTAGGACCCATACTGGCGAGTGTTTGGCTAAACAGAGGGGTTGTTTTGGTTGTGGAAAGTTGGACCACAGACCTACAAAGTATCCACATGCCATCCAGGGGAATAGAGATGTGCGACCACAAACTTAGGCTAATAGTGCCCCAGCTCTTTTAGCCCGTCCAGCTCTTCCTTAGGGCGTTTCTTCCAGTACTGCTGGCGGTCAGTGCCAGAACAGGTTCAATGCCTTTCCATCCCATTAGAAGCAAGTGGATTATTCCGACATTGTTACTGGTATGCTCCGCATCTTTCACTTTGATGTTTATGGAATGTTGAACCCTGGGTCAAGTTTCTCTTATGTGACCCCACTTGTAGCTGTGAGTTTTGAAATAAGTTTGGAAAAGATTCCTAAGACTTTCCTAGTTTTTACTCTAGTGGGGGAGTCAGTTATTGCTAAATAAGTGTATAAAAAGTGTCCCGTTACTGTTCTTCATAAAGTCATATTGCTGATTAGTTGGACATGGTGGATTTTGACCTTATTCTAGGTATGGATTGGCTTCATTCCTGCTACACATTTATAGACTGTCGTACCCGTGTGGTTAAGTTTTAGTTTCTGGATGAGCCAGTCTTCGATTGGTTTGGGAGTTCAGTATTTCACAAGAGTCATTTTATATCGTATCTTAAAGCTAGAAAGCTAATATCCAAAGGTTGCATTTATCATCTAGTTCGAGTTAAGGACACTAGGTCCGAGGATCCAACCATTCAGTCAGGCCACATTGTTAATGAGTTCCCTAATGTTTTTCTAGAAGATCTCCCAAGGGTACCTCCCGATAGACAGATTGAATTCGGGATTGACTTCTTCCGGATACTCAGCCTATTTCTATTCCTCCCTACCATATGGCACCTACAGAGCTTAAGGAGTT
Organism: Capsicum annuum; assembly: GCF_002878395.1. Classification (NCBI taxonomy): domain Eukaryota; kingdom Viridiplantae; phylum Streptophyta; class Magnoliopsida; order Solanales; family Solanaceae; genus Capsicum; species Capsicum annuum. The sequence goes on along the minus strand of NC_061122.1, from coordinate 160,710,514 downwards.
GAAAGAGGAACTCAAAGATCTTTTAGGTAAAGGTTTTATAACACCCAGTGTGTCACCTTAGGACGCACCTATTCTATTCATGCGAAAGAAAGATGGTTCTTTGCATATGTGCATTAATTATCATCAACTTAATAAGGTCATAGTCAGGAATAAGTATCCTCTTTTGAGAATTGATGCCCTGTTTGATCAGTTGCAAGGTGTGAGTTATTTTTTGAAGATAGACCTTAGATTCGGCTATCATCAACTTAAAGTAAGGGACTGTGATATCCTAAAGACAACCTTCCAAACCCATTATGGTCACTTTGAGTTTCTACTCATGTCTTCTGAGCTAACCAATGCTCCAGTGGCTTTTATGGACCTCATGAATCGAGTGTTCAAGCAGTATCTTGATATGTTTGTCATAGTGTTCATAGATGATATCCTTGTTTACTTCCGTACTAAGAATGACCATGCAAATCACCTTAGAATTATTTTGTAAACTCTTAGAGATCATCAGTTGTTCACCAAATTCAGCAAGTGTGAATTTTGGCTAAGATCAGTAGCCTTTCTAGGTCAAATCATTTCAGTTGAAGGCATTAGAGTTGATCCCTAAAAGACAGAAGCTGTAAGAAACTCGCCTAGACCTATGTCTCCATCAGACATTAGGAGTTTCTTGGGTCTATTTGGCTACTACCTCCTTTTTGTTGAAGGTTTCTCTTCTATTGCATCCCTTATGACCCGATTGACCCAAAAGAAAAATTAAGTTGTTTTGGTCAGATTCCCGTGAGAAGAGTTTTCAAGAGTTAAAGGCTTGACTTACCTAAGCCCCTGTGTTAACTTTTCCTGATGGTATAGATGATTTTATGGAATATTGTGATGCTTTTAGAGTTGGTTTGGGTTGTGTGTTGATGCAGATAGGTAAGGTTATAGCCTATGCCTCTAGAAAGTTGAAGCCACATGAAAAGAACTACCCAACCCATGATCTTGAATTAGCTGCTGTGGTTTTTGCTTTAAAAGTATGGAGACACTTTCTATATGGTGTTCATGTTGATATGTTTACGAACCACAAAAGCTTGCAGTATATGTTTTCTCAGAGGGAGTTGAATCTTTGCCAGAGGATATGGTTAGAGTTGCTAAAAGATTATGATATGAGCGTGCTGTACCATCTAAAACATTACTATGCTTCTGTATCCACTACCATCCTGATACAAGGAGAGTATCTAAGAGAATAGAGTACGAGCTTCAGAAATATGAGTAGCAATATGCAAATACAACATACTTTTGTTGTACCACTACGGTGGTTTCTATTATGTAAGATATGATCCAAACAGCACAAAGGGCGTCGCACATAAATACACTTAGATCATAATTAGAGGGTTGAAACATGGACACAGGGTGTATAGAGAACTAGAAATTTAGTCGTAGATACCATTTGAATAAATAGGTTGTTGGTAGCATACTAGCATTACACCTCTAATATCGTAACCACATAACTTAACAAAATTTTAAAACTATACCAAGAGTTCACATAGTCTATCTAATTCTTCCTTAATTCAGCTCTACATAACACTATATAACAACTCCCTAGAATTCTCCATACAAAGAAGTTTAATATCATAAGCTAGGCAAGCATGGCACTCACAACTCAAGACCGAACACACTTTATTCTTATAACTTGAGCCCTTAACCATCTAATGATTCAGCCACCATTGTACTTTAACATTAGACCTTATTCATATATCACAATTACCCACTCCAATATTTCATAAGTCATCAACCAACGTTTTTTCACACATTATATCCAACCTACCAATTCACTCCCATAAATCTAGCATCACTATTCACGAGATAACATTCTTATAACTATAATCAACATTTAAAGTTCAAACTTAATGTCTAACAACAATCATGGACCACCAACAAAGTATCTACATAATATACTAGTCTACCAAATAGATAAATCCACCTAAATTCCTTATTCAACTTAACTACATCCCACAAACACATTCTTTCTCATCATATTACTACTACACCTAATATTCCGTACATATCTTCTCACATACCAAACCAACTTACAACTACCAGATAATAATCAAGGGACCATTAGTGCATTAAAACCACCTAATAAGGATAGTCGATGTTAATCTTATTACCTAATCCATTGTAGTCTATAGAACATTCACCTCTCTCACATCATATCCACTTACCCATGCATACACCCCAACTATCTTCAAGGTTCTATAAACATCAACGAGTCCCCTCTTTCTATGATCTCCCCAAGTGAATGCTAAATTTATAAGTGAGAGAAGTATCAATTACCCCCATGAACTTGTCATGTTTTATTCATAGTACACCTGAATATTTATTAGTCCTAAGTACCCCTCCAAACTTGTTCTTTTAGTATGTCGTGCCACCGTTTTCGGCCCACTGTCCACTGCATATAATACACGTATGGACACATGGATAAAAACATTGATGTGGCTTTCCACGTGGATAATATCATTCACTTTCCTCATATCTATCCTTAATTATCCGATTTCTCTCTAAAAACATTATATTTTTCAATTTTCTTCGACTCCAGAATAGTGAAAGCTATAATTTTCATCGATCAAGTAAGGTATTATTTAAAAATTTATATTTTTTTGTGTGTTAAACATATGAAATTATTTTTTTACGATTAGTGTTTCATAATATGGAATTATTTTCTTTCGGTTAGTATTTCATAGTAGTTTTTGATTAGTGTTTTGATTAGGATTTTGAAGAGACTCACATGCACAAATACGTTTCTTATTATTAATGGATTAAGTAATTGTAATTTAAGTTAGGGGTGTACAAAATTCTAACCGATAAAAATGTTATTGATTTATCGTTATTAAGTTAATGATTTTTTAATAATTTTGTAAACAAAATTATTGGGTTATTGATTTGATTTTAATTTTTTATTAAGTTATTGGGTAAAAAGATAACCCAATAAGATTATATTAAATTATTATTTTATATATATATATATAAGTAGGATTTTTGTTGCAACTAAGATTTTGTTTCTTTTCAAGTTATTTATTACTTTTTCTATTTTATGAGTTTTTTTTTATCGATTAAATTGAAAATCAAATCGTTAGGGATTAAAAACTGATAAATAATATAACTACATTTATTATAAGTATTTGTCTTAGTTTCTTTAGTATTTGTTTTGTTAATATTGTTTAAAATATCTGCTTTGTATTTAGTATATTTTTCTAGTTACAATAACTCATATGATATATGTAATTAAGATTACAAAATTGAAGGAGTTTAATAGGAATAGAAACTGGAGTTTTAGATTGAATTAATAAACGAATTTTTCTTTTTCAGATTAATAAATGAAATTTTTACAAAATTAATAAACAGATGAAATTTTTATTTCATAAACTAATTAATAAATTGGAGTTTTACAAAATTAATAAATGGATGAATTTTTTTTAGATTAGAAGTAATGGAGGAAGAGAGATAATAAATAGGGAGAAAGATCATTGATTTTTTTGAAAAAATTAAAGAAAAATAGATTTTTTTTCATTTTTTTATCATTAAAAATGCTAATTTGGCATAAAAATACCCCCATCACGCGCGTGATGGAGGTTGAACTCAAATTTTTTCTCACATCAGCGTAAAAGGGGCACGCAACATACAAAAAGAACAAGTTCGGGAGAGGGGATACTTAGCACTAGTCAAAGTTCAGGTGTACCATGAATCAAACGTGACAAGTTCGGGGGGGGGGGGTAATCGATACTTCTTTCTTTATAAATTATTAGCCGACCAATTCTTGCATTCACATCCTATGATTTATTTCACTACTACCATATCTCATCCTTATCAGCTAATCCTCACTCCAACTAAAGATGTAAATAGTGCAACTAACCATTCTCTTTCACTGACTACCATAAGAGCATATTACTTAACTAACACCATAAGAGTATGCCAATATCAACACTTCACATAAAGATCATGCAATTACAACTATATTGTTTCACTGAAACATTACCCCTCACTCCAACTTCTAAACATGCAACTTTATATCACTAACCTCAGGATTACCTTACTACTCATAGGTCTTAGCACCGTAATTTATACTACCTCTTAGGATTGAAATACTATCCCAATGTTCTGATACAAATCTTCCCCTTTAAGAGAGAAACTCGCAATAAGGTTCTTAAAAGAGAAAATTACACATCTTACCTCGGGCTGAAAATCACAATTCATGAAGTTAGAGACATACGCCTGAATTAATAAAACTTGATGCACTAATGGACTCCGCTCGAGTCCCTGTGCCATCCCATGACTTTTGATAATTCATTTAGAAAGTACCACACTTTTAGGATGCTAAGACTTTTCACTTATATCATCTCAATATGGAACATAGTCCACGAATTAGAGCAAAGAAAAAAGTTGGATAACTTTCATATGGATAACATAATCGCATGATCTAGAGTATGAAAAATGAGAAACATCTCCTAAATGCCTTGTAGCTTCCTAAAGTGTGGTGCACGGCATACCCATAACCAAGACTCTACTTGACACAACTTTGTGGACACCCATGACACCAAATACTAGGCTCTGATACCAACTTTGTCATAACCCAAAACTGGGCCTAGTCATGATAGGTATATCAAGTCCACCGAGGACCTGAGACCATCCTCTTAGACTATTCCAATGTTACCAATATACATTTATACATATCAAAATAGAAAAGTTAACCCAAAAGTCTATATGAGATCAATATCCAAAACAACCATAATAGCCACGTCCAAAGTATCTATAAAGCCTCTAAGAAAAACTGAGTACTAACAAAGTGTTGAGACATGCCCCCGACAATAGCCAAAACAAATCTGGTATAAAGTCAAAGACATAAGAAACAAAAACATAAAATGTAGACTTCTGATGTATGAAATCTCACCACTTCAATGTCGACTCGTAAACTAATCTCGAATTCTAGTCACTATGTAGTAGAAGTATGGCCAAATCTTGCAGACATGGGGATACAAAGTCTGAAAATGGTTAATAGTTAAAGCTCTAGCATGTAGCTCAGGGATATGGGATAAATAATTCCAAGGATGTTAATTCAAAACCAGACAAATCTCATGCATACCATCAAATGCAAATATATACATATATATATATATATATTACATGCTGAGAAAGGGAACAAGGCTTAGCATGAACTTTTAAAACTTAAACCTGGACTATGTAGCTTAACCATCATACTAAGCTTAGTATATGACTGTGTAGTCATATACTAAGATGACTAAAGCACCCGATCATATAATAAGGTAGACTCGAACTTTCCAGTATAGATGCCTCCGGGACCTCTATCTTTCACTTTTAGCTACACAATTCTCTTTTAATTCTAATTAAAATATTTAACACATATTCTCATTTTTATTAAACCAATTACACACCAAGTAATCCCATTGGTATCGCCATACCAATCTCGCTTGCAAGCTAATATCATCATACCATGTCATATACTCAACCAACTAGGACTCGAATCCATAGGTCAAAAAATATTCAAATAATCAATCATTCGGGACTCAAACCCATTTAATCAACTGAACCCACAAGGTTCTAATTCCACCATTTATACATGGCCACCAACACCCTTTAAGGAAAACATGCATACTTTATTTTCCTTTTTATGTTAATGCATTATTACAAGTAGGTAAAACAAACTACGTGAAAAAAGCCTTTTTATTGAAAATTTAACAAATATGTTGAGGGCATACAATTTCCAAAACCTTAATCAAGTAAAAATCATATAATTGTACAAGTGAGCAATTCAAACTTTGTCACAAAATCATATTCATTGTAAATTTCACAAACTGGTTGAGGGCACATTATTTCCAAAACCATAATCAAGGAAAAATCATCAAATTGGGGTAATGAAATACCCTGGGTTTTGGTCCTTGGAAAATTTCTTAAGTTTTGAGTCCTCTGCTGTTCATATGACTCACTATATGAGCTGTATGGTGAGGGTACAAGTTAGATAATCCATCTCATCTGTTGTCCAGTATTTGGTGGGTGAGATCCTGGTGTGGTTATGGTTTGGTAGGTATGGGTCAAATAGTTGGTAATGGGTCGATTGGTTGATCCTTTACTTAATCTGAAATTGGTAACTTAACTTAGATCTGAGTACGAGTGGATTACCATGAGTCATGAGGATAGGGTACTTGTGATATAGTCCAACTTGTATGTTGGACAGTGTCCAACCCCTCTTGATTCTGTTATGGGTATTGGTTAAGGGTACTTGTCGTATGCTTAGGTATGAGTTTGTCTTGATGGATGTATATTTGATAGTGTGGGGGTCCAAGTGGCTGCCTAGGGTATGAGTGGTTGGTTCCACTCCTATATTAGGGTACGGCTTGGGTGGGCTAGTCGTACCCTCCTGCGGTATAATGATACCACTTCTTATAGCCCTTGTTAATAATATATGGAATTGGTTGTTTGGTTGTGTGCTAAGGGTTTTAATTAGGTAATAATGGTGTATTGTTATAGCTAACCATGGAGGTGTAAGTTTAAGGGCTGGACACTGGAAATTCATATTTTCCAACACGAGAATTGGTCATGGTGACCATGTACTTATGGGGTATGCGGGAATCCCCAAAGTTATACTTTTATATATGTAGCATGGAGCATGAAGGGTACACAATAATCCCCTACCCATATGATATCTCTATACGTGCGGCTACATGCACTGGGCTCGTTCAGAGGGAACACTTGACCTATATAGCCCGTGGGTGGTTCTAGAATAATTAAGCTACACAAACCCAGGTTAATAATTTTAAATGGATGCTAAACTCAGTTCCCTTTTGTAACACCTCAAGTCTGCACCCTGGATGCTACACAGTACTCAATATCCCGAAGGACCACAAGCTAACCCATAACTGGTACTTGCTGTAATAACAAATAATAATACTGTAGTATCTAGAAATTAGGCAGAAAAATGCCATAAGGTTCAATACTGTAGTAAAACTAAATACAATATAACAAATACCAAATCTAATATATCTATCTAAAAATACTCTAGTCTAAAAAATCTCTAAACTTTTTGAAATATGGAGTTGATGGTAAATTCCCCAACTAACTCCGAACTACTGAAATAAGATAAACTACAGAAATAATCATCATTTCCTCAAACTAAGAAAACTCACCACTAACTCTGTTAACTGAATATCTAAACTGCTAAGTATGATTGGGAGCCCGCGCATCTAAACCTATGATATAAAATATCATAGCGCAAAAGAAAGGTATGTGTCAGTACTTTGAATGTACTAGTATGTTAAGTGAGGTAGGCTGAAATGCATGGGTTCATATGAATGAACATTACAGACTGAATAACATAAATATAACTGAATGGGAATACATGCATAAATATGTATACTGTAACTGAGATCATGATAACACTTTATACTGAGTTCTGAATTACTAATTTATTGATATCTGAGTTTACTGATATTGTGTAGCTGATAACTGAGGGACTGTATCTGGCAGTATTGATCCTGCAGAACTATACTAAGTTATGTACTGAACTAAGTGACTGTATCTGATAGTCTGGAATTTGTAGAACTAAACTGAGTTCTATTCTGAGACTGAATCTGAAACTGAGACTGTGGGAGGTAATCATCTAACCGACATACCCCTTTCTGAAGAGATTGGGGTCTAACCTGTAACCCCAGTTTGAAGAGTGTCATTACCGTTCCATGGGTAAAGATAAGCCATGAGTTAACCCTCTCTGACAGAAAGCTCTTTCGTCAACCCTCGCTAGCAGGAAAACTCGAATGAGATGTATCAACCCTTATAATGTCTGGCAGGAAGATATATTAACCTACTAGATACATAGTTTTATAATACAGGGATTGCTACTAAGGGTCAAACCCTCTGCTGGCAGGAATGCCCCCATCCCTGGGTTCGCTCGGTGCTGAATCCTACTCTCAACTGAATGGACACTGAATTGATTTCCTAGTTCATACTAGGCCTTACTGATCTGTTACTGAGTTTACTAAGTTTTCATTGACTAATGGAATACTACTAAATTCTGTTAGCTGACTGAGTTTACTGACGTTTGAACTGAATACTGAACTAGAATGAACTAATACTGAGTCTACTAAGTTTTCCTGAGTCCTGTAACTGACTGAGAGTACTACTGATCATGACATGATTGAGACTATTCTGTAACTGACACTGGCTCAAGGTAAACAGCTAAATTATCGAGTATTAAATACCCGTATGACTTGATAGCATAAACATAAAGCATCACATGACCTTGCTTAGCATAAAAATGCACATATGATTCATAATTCACCTATAGAGGAATTTTATCAAACACTTGAATTGAGTGAACTAGTATACATGCTAACATGATATAATCTCACAATTATGTTCACATGAACAACTCATCAAATCCCTTGGAAGGCACTGTATATGCACATAGTACTAATCAACACATGAGAATCACAATTTCAACACCAAGTTCACAATTTCAAGACTTCAACATGAATCCACATGATATTACATACATAATAACTATTTTGCACATAAATCCTGCAGTTAGTTATGGATTGGAAACCCAATCAACATTATAATCATGAATACACTTGAATTCAATCATGGAAATCAGAAATCACTTTACTCAAAGTTTTAAAAGAGTTTTCTTGGACTCCAAGGGTGAAAGGAATCGTTGGATGAACACTTCACATACCTTGGTTGCTAAATTCTTAAAGATTATTGGTGGAATCTTGAGTCTTGTCCTTGAAATTAAATTACCTAGGGTTCTTTTTCTTGAGAAATTTGAGAGAAAGTAAGTATATTTTGTACAATGTAAGTTGAATCTCATGTTTAGGGCTAAATATGTGTGGGAAAAGACCCTAATTCCCCCGAGGTCATAGCTTTTTAATTACTGAAAGCCAAACTGTCGATGCATAGACTGATGACTGCATCATTGGCATCGACGCGATGGCCAATGTGCTGTGTCGAGTCCTCTTTTGTTCACTGGAAATTTCCACTGGGAGCCGAAGAAAATATTGATCGACACGATGGACAATTGTCGCACCTAGATCGCTTTGATGCACTATTTTGGATCCTCAAACATGGTTCAAATGTGGTCCAAAAAATGCAAAACTCGTCCGAGAACACCTACTAATATTCCTAATCATGTTGATATAAAGATCGATACTTTAAGGTTATAAGATTCGTGAAATAGAGTTACCAACTTATGAAGACCAAAGTAATATTAAGTCTGAATACTTGGCTAAAATTTTCTAAGTCTGGGACCCCTTAGTAAGCTTAAAAGACTGAGTTGAGCTTCGAATTTTGCGGGGTCTTATAATATCTCCCCATTTGGATCATTCATCCTCGAATGAGACTGATTAAACTGTGAATACTAATAGACTTGATTTAGACCCTGGACATGCACAACTGAAGCATGATTTCATGACTGAAATTACTGATATACTGAATTATCATACTGAACATGCATATCTGATGCATGTACGTATAACTAAACATGATTCATAAATGTAGGACTGAGATTATTGATAAGCTAAGTTTATATGTTGATCATGCATGCCTGATACATGTGTACATGACTGAACTAATTCATGAATGCATGACTGAGTATGCAACGTTAATTGATACCAAGTTGGTAGCTATATCTGAACATAAGACTGAGTAAATTCAAGAGAAATTTTTTACCTTGAGCTGAGTCTAAATTTGTGGAGAAGAGGTGAGGATACTTGGTCTGCATGTATTCCTCTGCTTCCCAAGTAGCTCCCCCAATGGACCGATTTCACCAAAGAACTTTGACTAGAGGGACTTCTTTTTTCCTCAGTCTGCGAATCTGATAATAAAGGATTTTGACTGGGATTTCTTTATAAAAGAGGTTGTTCTAAATATCTATGCCCCCTATAGGGACTACGACTGCTGGATCACCTATGCATTTCTTTAGCAAAGAGACATAGAACACTGGATGCACTGAAGCTAAGTCTGAAGGTAACTCAAGCTCGTAAGCTACTTTTTTGAAAAGGATGAGAATTCAGTAAGGGCCAATATATCAAGGACTGTGTTTCCCCTTCTTGCCAAACCTCTTCACTCCTTTCATAGGAGAGATTTTCAAATACACAAAGTCACCGATCTCTAACTCAGTATTATTTACTAAATACACATGAATGGGAACATGAGAACATAACTAAGCCTGAAACATGATAAAGGAACTAAATTTCATAAACAGGACTTAGCCCCTAAATACATGGCTTACGACTAAGATTGAAACTTGAGGGTCCAACTATGAGTACCCACTACTCCAAACTGGATTCGTTATGTGAAGAGAAGATGAAAGGTTTAGGTCATTAAAGCTAGGGGATTATAGTGCATCTCCTCCTTGGGACATTTAGTCCCCTAAAGAATGCTGACTTGCCTAAGATACTGAGGAAAACTGAGACGATGCACAGGGCACCTACGAATTAAATTGTGAATGCATATCGGTGATCCAAAATAGAGGCATGGCACCTGAATTGAGCTGAACTCTCAGCCACATGGTTTCTTGATCTTGGAATAGTTATATTTTTAAGACTTCAGATAGTGCGACTAGATAAAAACATTGGAAACCAAACGATACAAACTTATCCGCCTGACTGATAAATTGAATTATGAGCATTACAGACTAACTTATGCTAAAAACTTATACTCGACTAAAGGTTCTCTTTGACGCTCTTTCTATAAAGTTCTTGTGACTGTAGGGAGCAAGGAATCTTGACATGGGCTAAATAAAACCTCTAAAAAGAAAAATCACATCCTGGCTAAAATTCTGTAGTATGAGTTAAGGCCTACGAAACATCATCTAAGATGAAGTGACTAAGCCTTATGCACTGCAACTACAAATTTTTAAGATTATTCATATCACTTGAATACTCTCTCAACTATACTTTCCACCTTAGTACAACACATCACCTGAGACTACTGAAAATATTCACATGGGTGTTGAGTATGAGTGCATAAACAAACTAACTTATCTAATTATCCGAATGGCCGATAGCTGAATACTTGGTCATATAATATTGAACTGCACTTAGTCTGAACAGATGGACTGAAAATGTAGAGCATTATACATATGAGGTAAGAATTGACTGTGTAGTAGAAGATAACTGAGCTTGAATTCATGAAAACTATGTTATTTGAGAATGCAAGACCAAGCGTATAACATGATTCTAAAATATTATGTAAACCAAGGTACTAAAATACTAATAAATAAATAACTGATAATACAATATGGTCAAGAAAAACTGAAATTGAACTAAATTACTGATCTGATTACTGGACTGAGATAGTGACTGAGACTGTAACTAAGACGGTAATTGAGATTCATACTGGAACTAAATACTGAGTTCTAATAACTGAGTAACTAATAGCTATGATTACTAATAATTGAGTTACTGATAATTGGGTGACTAACATAAATTGAGGATTTGATTAGACACTCACACACTATATTTTCTCAGCTTCTCTTCTCAGGAAAAATTCTGATTTCCCCTCTTCAGCAACTACATACAACTTCTTGCTAGCTATTTACTGTCATACTAACCTGACATTCAAGCTTATCTTCATAGCTACGTCCTCAAGTAAGACAAGCATGCAAAAATCTTTCCTTTAACATAAAACCTTTACTCTCTCCCACATAAGCAATCTCTCATCACTACATCATATTTTAAAGAGAGTCCACTGAAGGGTTAAAACATGAGGACCTGATGTATGCATGAATACAATACAAAAATCGACACTTACTGAGGTCTGAGGAATAGAATATCAACACCATGGATTTATCGAAAGATCTAAAATGAGGATATGTATGATGAAATTTGAACTTAGCCGATTGCTAGGAGTGTAGCATGGGTCATGGGAACTGAGCATACTATAAAACATGACATGGGTACCTGAGTCATGAGCCATATGACCTGAGTCTAGAGTTTCTGTATTCATGGAACATGGTTCGTAATACTGAGTGAACTAAAACTCCTTATACTAGGAATTGTAAGCGTAGATGATTTTTGCTAATGTGCTCGAATATGATCCATGATCATAGAGATGACATATAAGACATGAATAGATATCATGATAACTGATGGATTTCGAGAGTCTGAAGTACAATTCGAAGATGATCAACGTGATAATTCTTGCTACTGTAATAGACAAAAATGTCATCGATGAAGAATATAATAAATATGTCCAAGTACTGCTTGAACACGCGACCCATTAAGCCCATGAAAGCTGCTGAGGCATTAGTAAAACCAAAGGACATGACTAAGAATTCAAAGTGAAAATATCAAGTTTTGAAAGCTATTTTTAGAATGTCACATTCTCTTACTCTAAGCTGATGATAGCCCGATTTGAGGTCTATCTTTGAGAAGTAACTGGCACCCTAAAGTTGGTCAAACAAGTTATTAATTCTGGGAAGAGGATACTTGTTCTTGACTATGACTTTATTTAGCTGGCAGTAATCAATACACATTCTGAGAGAACCGTCTTTTCTACACACAAATAAAACTGGTGTGCCCCACGAGGAGATATTGGGTCTGATAAATCTTATCTAGGAGATCCTTTAACTATTCTTTTAATTCTTTGATTTATACTAGAGCTATTATGTATGGAGATATAGATATGGGCTGAGTATCTGGAATAAGGTCTATTCCGAAGTCAATTTCCATTTCGGGAAAACTTTGGGAAGATCTTTGGGAAATATATTTGGGAATTCACATGCTAACGATAGTGATTCAAGAGTAGGGGTTTCTGAACTAGAGTCCCGGACTCGAATGATATGGTAGACACATCCCTTAGATATCATTTTTCTTGCCCGAAGGTAAGAAACAAGTTGATCCCTAAGTGCTGAAGTACTACTCCTCCACTCTAGGACGAGCTCATTCAGAAACTAAAACTGGACAATTCTATTTCTATAGTCGACTGAGACATAGCAGGAATGAAGCCAATCCATGTTGAGAATGACATCAAAATCAGTCATCTCTAATTCAACTAAGTCTACTAAAGTGACTTTCTGAGATACTATAAATGGGTAGTTCCTATATACTCGCTTAGCTATGATGGACTTACCCACTGGGGTAGAGAATGAGAAAGGCTTTGTTAGAATTTTAGGACTAACTCCAAAATCAACAGCTATATATAGAGTAATAAAGGACAAAGAAGCTCCTGGATCTAGAAAAGTGTAAACATAAAAATGATAAACTTTTAACGTACCAGTGACCACATCAGGAGAACTTTATTACCTTGCTTAGCATAAAAATGCACACTTGATTCATAATGCACCTATAGAGGAATTTTATCAAACACTTGAATGGCATGAACTAGTATGCATACTAACATAATATAATCTCACTATTACGTTCACATGAACAACTCATCAAAACCCTTGGAAGGAACTGTATATGCATATAGTACTAATCAACATATGCGCATCACAATTTTAACACCAAGTTCACAATTTCAAGACATCAACATGAATCCACATGATACTACATACATAATAACTGCTTTGAACATAAATCCTGCACTTAGTCATGGATTAGAAACCCAATCAATATTATAATCATGAATACACTTGAATCCAATCATGGAAATTATGAAATCACTTTACTCAAAGTTTTAAAAGAGTTTCTTGGACTCCAAGGGTGAAAGGAACCCTTGGATGAACACTTCACATACCTTGGTTGCTAAATTCTTGAAGGTTAATGGTGGAATCTTGAGCCATGGCCTTGAAATTAAATCACCTAGGGTTCTTGTTCTTGATTAATTCGAGAGAAAGTAAGTATATTTTATCTAATGTAGGCTGAATCTCATGTTTAAAGGCTGAATAGGGGTGGGAAAAAAACCCTAATACCCTTGAGGATGTGGCTTTTTAATTATTAAATGTCGTACTATCGACGCATAGACCGATGCGCTGCGTCATTGGCATCGATGCGATGGCCAACATGTTGTGTTGAGTCTGCATCGGTTCACTAGAAATTGCAACTGGGAGCCAAGGAAAATATTGATCGATGCAATGGCCAATGCGCCATATCGAGATCGCGTTAATGCACTATTTTATATTCCCAAACGTGGTTCAAACGCGGTCCGAAAAATGCGAAACTCATTCGAGAACACTTACTGATATTTCTAATCGTGAATCAATATAAATAATGATACTTTAAGGTCATAAGAGTCGTGAAATAAAGTTGTCAACTTACGAAGGACAAAATAATAGTAAGTCTAAATACTTAGCTAAATTTTCTAAGTATGGGGCCCCTTAGCAAGCTTAAAAGACTGAGTTGAGCTTAGGATTTTGTGGGGTATTACACCTTCCCTGTATGGATTTTATATATATATATATGGATATGAATGCATAGTTTTAATGTTGGCATTATTTTACCCTTATCCTGAGTGCATGCCAACGTTCACCTGCTAACCCATCTTTGGGTGCTATATCCCCACACCATGTAGGAATAAACCATAATATTCCTCCTACCTAGTGATTGAATTCAGGAACAACTTAGAGTTGGGTTGAAGTTGTGAGCTTGCATACTCTGGAAGGTTCCATTTCATGTTATAGTTTGTCTTCTTACTTTTATTATTTCTTAGACTTTGATTTTGGATATGGTTAGAGGTATGTCCCAATTGTATACTATTTTAATTTTGGATAGAGGCTTTGTGAGATTACTATGGGTTAGTATGGATAGTGTCGGCATTGGTGTCAGTCTTGGCATTGGTACTATTATTATGGCTAATACCAATTGACAGTATTTGATTTATGGTTGCTCTATTTTGTTATGTTATATATATGTTTGAAATTCATCCAACTTAAGGTGTAGGAAGTTATGATTGGGTATTGAGGATGGTCTCCGGTCTTGAGTGGGCTTGAGGTACCCGACATGACTAGGCCTTGGTTTGAGTTATATCAAATTGGTATTAGAGCCCTCAGTTAATGGTCAATTGAGAGTCCATAATGAAGTGTCAAGTAGAGTCTCTTTTAAGGGTGTGTAGCATGCCACACTCATAAGAGAGAGGCTTTAAGGCATTTAGGAATGTTTTTTCTTTCTAGTGTTCTATTTTTAAGCTTTGGAGTTTAAGTCCTGGAATCTTCTCCAATTCTCATTTGTTCACTTTTCAGATCATGCCTCGATGATCTGAAACTCATGGAAACTCTTTTATCCAAACTGAGGACAATGTTGGTGGAACACACTCTACTCATGGGATCCATTCTTGCTCTAAGGGTTCAGTCCTTGATTATTTTGGAATTCCACCGATTCCCTTTAGTCTTCCTAAGGCTGACGTGACCAATGTTGAGTTTGGTCTTCATATGATTTGTCAATTGGTAGCTTCTCAAGCTAAGCGTAGTGTATGTGCTACTCCATATTTTGAGGCCACAAGGGTTAGATAGTTCATGAGGTTGAATACTCTGACCTTTATTAGTGTTAAGGTGAAGAAGGATCCTTAGGGTTTTCTGGATGAGATGGAAAATATTTTCCATGTTATGCATGTCATGAATGTGAAAGGGGTGGAGTTTGCGGCCTATCAGCTGGAAGATATGGCATACTATTGGTACAAGAAATGAGATCAGGCAAGGGGTGACACTTATGAGTCATCACTGTGGGAGGATTTCTCTAATGCAGTTCTAGACCGCTTATTTTCCTAGGAGTTGAGGGAAGTGAAAGCGGAGGAGTTCGTTAATCTGAAACAAGGATAGATGTTGATCAAGGAGCGTTCCTTAAAGTTTCACTTATTATCTCGGTATGATCAAAAGATTGTGTCTGATATGAGGGTGTGGGTGATAAAGTTTGATTCAAGATTTTCTTGTAAGTTGATCCTTAAAATTAAGGTTGCCTTGCTGATTAAGTACATGGATATGTAGGTTGATTGTAAACATGCAATAGGTGGAAGAGGAAAAGAAAAAGTAGGTTGAGTTAAGTTAGAGTAGGGAAAGAAGTTTAAATTCTCTTAGCAGGGTGGTGGCCAACAACAGAGTGGCAGGGATAGAGGTAAGTGGCCTAAGAAGAAGTGGGGCAATTTTGGATCCTACTTCACGGCTAGTGTGTAACGCCCCGGGAGTACACCGTGGACACCACATGGTGCTTATGGTCACAAGTGACCACAAGCTAACTCATAAGCTGGTACCTGCTGTGAGCAGTGAATAATATATGGGTGATGAACATATGTAGAAACAGTTGAATATGCCATAAGCTTTTAAACAAAAAAATATCTCTGAAATCATAAGCCCAGAAACAAATGTCTAAAACAACCATCTAAAACTGGTAAAATAATGACAAAACTGACTAAATTGTCTAAAAGTATCTAAAAGCCTCTAAACTGACTGAGTAAGAGTTGAAGGGACTGGCCCTAACTGACTCCAACTGTCTAACTGAAGTAAAATACTGAAATAAACATAATAGGTCCTCGAATTATGAGGACTCTTCACTGCTAATACTATTGATACACTAGAATGTCTAAGTGTGGCCAGCAATCTGAGCATCCAAACCTATGATATGAGATATCATAGCATAAGAAATGAGTATGCGATCAGTACTTTGAATATACTGGTAAGCTAAAAATGAGGTTAGGCTAATATGCACGAGCTTATGTGCATAAATAATAACCAGCTGAATAAATGGAATGAGATAACTGGTACATAGTATGCATAAAGGTTGTAAGATCTGAGAATGCATGACCAAACATATAACATGATACTTGAATAGTCTATAACTTGAAATACTAAGACTGGACTAAAACTGTAGGAGCTATCATCTAATTGACATGCCCAATATGAGCTAATTAGGGTCCAACCTATGACCAAGTTGGAAGGGTGTTAGTGCCATGCCATGGGTACTAATATTGGCTGTGTGGATCAAGTAAAATGAAGTCCTAAAAGATTAAATAGTCACCCTCTACAGGGGCTCTAGTCAGATATATGTCAACACTCAACTGGCAGGTTAACATCTCAACCTATGTTGGCTACATTGTTCTGGATCACAGGGACTGCTATTAAAGGTCACATCCTTAATGTGTAGGTGAGCCCCTATCCCTGAGTTTTGAAACTAATTCCAACTCCTAACTGGACTGATTCTAATTACTAAACTGAACTAAGCTTACTGATATGATTACTGACTGTACTGATAATACTCTAATATATCTGAAACCATTCTAAAAATACTAAGACTAAGTAAATAGCTATGTTCTAAATTATTCATAACCTCCAGGACTCGATAACATTGACAGTAGAAACAGACTAAAGCTTCAAAGCGTAATAAGTAGTTATTATTCAAAATCCAACCATTTAGGCATTTCATCAAACACTTGAAATTTATGAACGTAGGCATGAGGATGATTGAAATATATGGGAATAACATAATCACAACACTAAAACCATACATTGGGAATTTAACATGTAATTTCATGCTTCAAATGTGTAAGGGCTACTTCCCAACTAAAATCACTTGCAAACATCATGTATAATCGAAATTCATAAAAGCCTCATGAAAATATCTCATTGTAAATATGTAAATTCATAATTTAAGACATAAAAATAGGTTCTTACACTCCTTGGGTGAAAAGGACCCATGGATGAACATCTAACATACCTTAAAGCTTTAATCTTGTAGGAGAATTAACTTTCTTGATAGTTTTTGGATGGTGAAGCTTGAATTCTTGAGTTTTATTAAAGGATTAGTGATTGAACTTTATGAATTTGGGGAAGGGTTAGGGTTTATTTGAGAATAAAATTAGGGAAAGTGAGCAAATCATGCCCTATCAGGGGTTTAACCCTGACTTTTTATGAATTGGAATGATGGGAAAAGACAAGACTACCCCTCTAAAATTTAAATTTGTAACTGGGATGCCGATTAGGCCATCAACATGATGTTCCAAGGATTCCACCGCAAAACCCACCTTAATGCTCCACAATCGCGGTCAAATTTTGAAATTGAAATCCAAACGTGCTTCAATCCTTGCCAAAAAAAAATACAAAACCTCCCGAGACATACTACTTACACCCCTGAACATGAATTAACTTAGAAACCAACATCTCGGGGTTGGTAAAGGTCACTTTAAATACCATCCAAGTTAAAAGGCCAAAACTAAAACCAAGTCTTCAACACTTAGTTAAATTTTCAGGTTCTAAGCCTCCTGTATGTGCACTATGGGCTGAACTGAGATAAGACTAACATGGAGTATTACCATATCTCCCTCTTGGGAACATTTATCCTCGAATGGGACTCATTAAACTGAGAATATCGAGGAAACTAAATTCACTTATTGAACATGTATAACTTAAAATATGATTACATAACTGAGTCTGAGACATGATACTTGAGCTATTAGCTTGAGCTAAGTCTGAGTTTGCAGAGAAAATATGAGGGTAGTTGGTAGGCATGTCTTCTTCTGCTTCCCAAGTGGCTCCCTCAATGGACTGATTTCGCCAAAGAACTTTGACTAAGGGAATTTCTTTGTTCCATATCCTACGGGTCTCCCTAGATCATTCTTAAAATCTCTCCAAAAGTGAAAGGTAAAGTGAGTACCTCTATTTGAAATGATGGATAATGAGACTCCATGCAACCTGACCAACTCTCTAATATAAATCTTGGCATAATCCTTGGCTGAATAAGAAATATAGACTGGCGTGAAATGGGCTGATTTAGTCATTCTATCTACAATAACCCAAATCAAATCATATTGGCGGCATGAATGAGGCAACCCTCCATGTTCACCTCCTCCCACTTCCAAGTAGGAATGTTGAAATCCTGCATAGTGCTACTAGGGCTTTGGTGCTCAACCTTAACCTACTTACAATTAGCACACTTGGATACAAACTCTGTAATATCTCTTTTCATGTCACTCTATCAATAGATTTTTCACAAATCAAGGTATATCTTAGTAGCTCCTGGGTGAATAGAGTAACATGCACTATGCACTTCTACAAGGATTCACTTTCTCAAAGCAACGACACATGACACACACAGAGACCCTGGCAACGTAACACACTATCTCCCCTTGGGAGAAAACCTCTACATTTTAATCTCTGACTGACTTCTTCTACTTAATTAGAATGGGATCCCTATCTTAATTTTCTTTCACTTCGGCAACCAAAGAAGATTCTGAACTATTCTGTACCCATACACTACCCTCAGCTGAGTCAACCAAATGAACGCCTAACCTAGACAACTGATGAACCTCCTGAAAAAACTAAGGATATCTGCCACTACATTGGCCTTGCCAAGATGATACAAAACACTTATATCATAATCTTTCAATAATTCTAACCACCTTATCTTATGGATATTTAACTCTCTCTATGAAAACACATACTGCAAACCTTTATGGCCTATGAACACATCAACATGCACCCATACAGATAATGCCTCCAAATTTTTAAGGCAAACACAACAACTGCTAACTCAAGATCAACGATAAGATAATTCTTTTCATGGGGCTTAAGCATTCTAGAGGCATAGTCTATGACCTTACCTTTATACATAAAAACACAACCCAAACTAAATCTAGAAGCATCACATTAAATAACAAATCCATCTGAACTATCTGGTAATGTAAAAATTGGGCTGAGGTAGGTCATGTGTTGAAATCCTAAAAACTCTGCTCACAGGAATCTGACCACTAAAACTTAACTTTCTTATGAGTCAATCTGGACATGAGGGATGCAATAGATGAAAACCCTTTAATGAAGCATCTATAATAGCCAGCCAAACCCAAGAAACTCTAGATATCTGACGGAGAGATAGGTCTGGGCCAATTTCTCACTTCTTCGATATTTTGAGGGTCAACTCTAATGGCATCACCAGAAATAATATGGCTAAGGAAAGTTACTGATCTTATCCAAAACTCGCACTTACTGAATTTGGTGAACAACAGATGGGCTCTAAGAGTTTGCAATACTATCTTGAGGTGGTATGCATAATCAGTTTCATTATGAGAATATACAAACATGTCATCTATGAAGACTATAACGAACATATCAAAGTACTCTGCTTGAACGTTCTATTCATCAAGTCTATGAAAGCTATTGAAGCATTCGTTAGAACAAAGAACCTGACTACGAATTCAGAGTGACCATACCGTATTTTGAAAATACTTTTAGAATGTCATATTCTCTAACTCTGAGCTGATGATAGCCGGATCTGAGGTCTATCTTAGAGAAATAACTGGTACCTTGAATTTGATTGAACAAGTCATCAATTATGGGAACTAGATACTTATTCTTGCTAGTGACTTTGTTCACATACGGTAATTGATGCATATTCTGAGAGAACCATTTTTCTTACGCACGAAAAGGACTGGAGCACCCTATGAGAAAACATTAGTCTTGATGAATCCCTTATAAAAGAGATCTTCTAACTATTCTTTTAACTTTCTAAGCTCTACAGGAGCATTCTGTAGGGAAGAATAAAAATAGACTGGGTATTAGGAATAAGGTGTATTTAACTTGATTTCTATTTCAGGAGAAACTCTACGAAGATCTTCGACAAAACATATTTGGAAATTCCCTCACAATTAAAACTGACTCAAGATTAGGAATCTCTAAACTAGAGTCTTTAACTAGAACAAGATGGCTTGGATATCAATTTTTCACTCTAAGGTATGAAACAAACTGACCCCTAAGTGCTGAAGTACTATCCCTCCATTTAAGGACTGGTTTATTCAGAAACTGAAAATGAAAAACTTTGCTCCTATAATCAACTGAAGCATAGAATGAGTGGATCCAATCTATGCCAAAAATGATATAAAAATCAGTCATCTCTAACTCTACAATATCAACTAAGGTGACTTTCTAGGATATTATAATTGGACAATTATTGTATACCAGCATGGCTACAATAGAGACACCTGCTGGGGTGGACACTGAGACAAAAGTCCCAGGACTGACACTGAAATTAACAGCTATGTAGGGAGTTACAAAAGAAAGAGAAGCTCTGAGATCTAACAAAGCATAAACTTATAAAAGAAAGACTTGTAACATACCAGTAACCATATCAGTAGAACTTTACTTATCCTGCCAGGACTAAAGTGCATACAATCTATTCGGGCTCTGACCACTTGTTATACTGGAAGCGGCACCCTTTTCAGGCGGGCGATCGGATGGAACTGAGGGACGACTGGACTGACCCTGCTAACTATTATTTAGGCAATCCCTAACTCTGTGGCTTGTTTTTCCATACCCAAAGCATTTATCTGCCAGCTGTACACACACTCTGATGGTTTCTACCATATTTCAAGTAAAAGGGATTTGTACGACCATTGTACACACTGCCCTAAGACTTAGAGCCTGGCGCCCTATCCTGATTATTATTTTTGAACTTTGACACTGGCACACTAGCTAAAGACAGAGCTGGGGATGGATATTTCTGATGGGATAAAGGATGGTTATCACTCTCTGACCTCGACTGAGCAAAACTTAAGCTACCCATTCTGTCTTTCTTATTCTCCCACTCTTATTCTCCCACTCTTTTTCCTTACAACTGGTAATCACCCAACTCTATAATCTAACTAGGAGTCACACCCATAATGTTATTTACCTTCTGAACCATGTCAAGGAACTCCTGCAGATCTCATCAGACTTAGATCCTAAAAATAGAGGAGGGTTCATTCGGGTGAAGTCCCGAATCCTAGCTGCAATGATATTAGCCACTGGAATGGCTGGGACGCTGCCTACTAATTATTATGAGCATCTACTAAGTCATCTAAAGTAGTAAATGTAGCTCTGAATTCGGCATGAGAGACGTGCTCATTTAGGGGATCTTCCTGAATAGGTGGAGGTGCACGCTGATTCTTGTTTCTTCTTTTGTTTTTATTTCTGGGAGGCATGTTCTGTAAATGGAAAGAAGATTGAATTAGAAAGGGATTTTAAATTGAGCTCATGTTATTCGCATTACATGAATACTAAAAGAAGAGAAACTTTTCCTAAAATGTCTTATAGCCTCTTGTCCATAAGTGTGGCGCGCTTTACAACCATGCACAAGACTCTACTCAATGCAAATTTTAGACTTACTAGGACACTTTAAAATCTTAGGCTCTGATGCCAAGTTTGTAATGCCCTAGGAGTACACCCTAGATGCCATAGGTACTTATGGTCATAAGTGACCACAAGCTAACCCATGAGTTATACCTGCATTAGCACGGAATAATATACGGGTGATGAACATATACGAATACAAATAAATATACCATAAGGTTCTAAACAAAAAAATTTCGGTGAAATCATAATCCTGGAAACAAGTGTCTGAACACAACCAGCTAAAAACTAGCAAAATAATGACAAAACTATCTGAAAGTATCTAAATACCTCTAAACTGACTGAATAACAGTTGAAGGGACAGGCCCCAACTAACTTCAACTATCTAACTAAAGTAAAAACTAAAATAAACATCATTGGTCCTCAAAATATGAGGACTCACCACTGCTACTGCTGGTGTAGTACTGGAATGTCTAACTTTGATTGGGAACCTGAGCATTCGAACTTATGATATGAGAAATCATAGCACAAAAAATGAGTATGCGATCAGTACTTTGAATATACTGGTATGCTAAATGAGATTAGGCTAATATGCATGGGCTTATGTGTATGAATAATAACTGACTGAATGAATGACATGAGATAACTGATGCATAGAATGGGTGAAGGTTGTAAAATCTGAGAATGCATGACCAAGCATATAAAATGATGTCGGAATAGTTTGTAAACTAAAACACTGAAATTAGAGTTTTGATTTAATTGATAAACTGCATGCTATGATTAAAAAACTTGAACTGACTTCCAAACTAAGACTAGACTGAAATTGTAGGAGCTATCATCTAACTGACATGCCCCAATATGAGCAAATTGGGGTCTAACTTGTGACCCCAGTAGGAAGGGTGTCAGTACCGTGCCACGGATACTAACATTGGCTGTGTGGATCCACTAAAGTGAAGTCTTGAAGGACTAAAAAGTCCCTCTCTACTAGCAGGTTCTCTAGTAAGTTATATGTCAACCCTCAACTGGTAGGTTAATATCTCAACCTACATTGGTGATGTAGTTTTAGAACACAGGGACTACTACTAAAGGTCACACCCTTAACTGGCAGGTGATACCCCATCCTTGGGTTTGCTCGGTGCTAACTCCTACTCCCAACTGGACTGACTCTGATTACTGGACTGAACTAAGCTAACTGATATGATAACTGACTAAACTTATAATAGTCTAATATATCCAAAACCATTCTGAAAATACTGAGACTAAGTAAACAGTTATGTTCTCGATTATTCATAAACCCCAAAACTCGATAACATTAACAGTAGAAATATACTAAAGCTTCCAAGCATAATAAGTAGTCATTGTTCAAAATTCAACCATTTAGGCATTTCATCAAATACTTGAAATTCATGAACGTAAGCAAGGGGATGACTGAAACATGTAGGAACAACATAATCACAACACTAAAACCATACATTGGGGATTTAACATGGAATTTTATGCTTCAAATGTGTAACGCTACTTTCCAACTAAAATCACTTGCAAACATCATGTATAATTAGAATTCATAAAAGCTTCATGAAAATAACTCATTGTAAACATGTAAATTCATGATTTAAGATATAAAAATAGGTTCTTGTACTCCATTGGTGAAAAGGGCCCATGGATAAACATCTAACATAGCTTAAAACTTTAATCTTGTAAGAGAATTAACTTTTTTTCTAGTCCTTGGGAGGTTAAGGTTGAATTCTTGAGTTTTTTTTAAGGAAGAGTGATTGAACTTTAAGAATTTGGGGAAGGGTTAGGGTTTATTTGAGGATAAAATTGGGGAAAGTGAGCAAATAATACCCTATCAGCTGTTTAATATCATGTTTTTATGAATTGGGATGCTGAGAAAAGACAAGACTGCCCTCTAAAATTTAATTTTGTAATTGGGATGCCGATTAGGCAATTAACACGATGCTCCAAGGATACCACAAATAAACCCACCACGATGCTCGACAATCACGGTGAGGTTCTGAAATTAAAATCTAAATGTTCCTCAATCCTTGCTCAAAAAATCCAAAACATCCCTGAGACATGGTACTTTCACCCCTGAACATGAGTTAACTTAGAAACCATCATCTTAGGGTCAGGAAGGCACTTTAAAAATCATCGAAGTTAAGAGGCCAAAAATAAAACTAAGTCTTCAACACTTAGCTAAATTTTCAGGTTCTAAGCCTCTTATACATGCACTATAGGCTGAACTGAGCTAAACTAACACGGGGTATGCAAGACTCCATAAAATTTTCTAGTCGTTAGAGCTTCTAAAGCATGCAAAGAAAGGCTTAACACTTAGAAAATTTGACCAAGTGTTGGAACCTTCTTCATTTCAGAACCATTCAAACTTTGATGAATTATTTTGCACTCTTCCCGACCTCTAATTTTTTATTTTCAAGTTGTGGTCGATGGGGCAAGGTCATAGTACATTCTGGGTGAGTTTCAGAAATTTTGGAATCCATTTAAGGCATATTTGGATTTCAAACCAGTACCTAAAGGCGATAAGAAGGTGCAGCCTTGGCTGTAGCCTTTATGTAAAAGGCTCTAACCAAGGCTCCGCCCTAGCTGTACCCTTTGTGGGAAAGGCTATAGCAAGGTGTCGCCCTTCCTAGAGACTTTGTGCCTAGTTTTCAATATTTCACCTCCATTATCTCAAGGGTAATTTGGTCAATTTCCCACCCCTATATAAATCTATTAACATGGGATTTGGCCTCATTTAACCCTAAAATACTAGTTTTATCTCAAAATTATTCAAGAACAAGAGCTAGGGTTCCTAAATCATGACCCCAATCATCAAGATTCGCCTGTTAACTTTTAAAGAATCATTTAGTAAGGTATGCAGATGTTGATTCTTGGGTTCCTTCCACCCAAGGAGTTCAAGAATCCCTTTTAAGATTTTAAAGTTTATGTTTTTATTAGATTTCATGATTTATGTGTATTGAATTTCATGCTTATGTTGTTTAGTTTTAATTCATGATTTAGATACAAAGTTCTAAGCTTTGATTCTAGTATGTGATAATTATATAATGTTCATGAAAAAGCCCCTTCAAGCTGTACGTTGAATGATGTATTTATGATAATTAGATATAGAAATTGTTGGATAACCAAAGCATGCTCCCCCGATGTTTGATAAAATATTTATGTGAAGGAATTAGAGCCATTATAACATCTTAACAAGAAATTCCAATTAGGTATAATCCCATGCATACCAAGTTTTGTTGAAAAGCCTTAGTAATTGAATTATGAGCCAATAGCAAGTCTCCCTATACTATTACATGTTTGTAATTCCCAAGTGCTTGAAAAAATATTTTAATGATTGTAATGGCAAATAAAAGTCCATGATCATGATTATTCAAATATGGTAATGTTTTGCTTTTATGTCATTGATTCCTTGGGGTATTTATACCCAAAATTTGGTTGCTTGTCTAGAGTTGAGTCAGTCTCAAGGTTATCTCAGTCGTGCTATAATCAGCAGAATTCAATTAGTCACAGATCTTAGGAAAAATTCAATATAATTTCTATATCATTAGAACTCCAGCTTTATCTCAGTACTCAGCTTAGATCTTAGTAGTATTCAAGTATCTCATTCAGACTTCAGTGGAAATCAAGTGTTCAAGTTAGAACTCATTAGCTTTCATCAGACCTCGAATTCCAATAATATTCCAACAGTGTTTGGAATCAAGTGAACTCAATAGCTTAGTTAATTAGTGTGATCAGTAACAGATTTAGCTCAGTCTAGTATAGTTTAAGAAAAAGAATCAGTTTAAAGTCTTTCAGTTGGGAGTAGGAGTTAGCACCGAGCGAACCTAAAGAAGGGGGCTCACTTATTAGATGGGACTGAGATCCCTAGGAGCAATCCCTAAGTTCCAAAACTATGTAGCCAGTGCAGGTATGAGATGTCACCTGCTAGATAGGACTGGTATGATCAGGGGTCACCCGTTAGATAGGACAGATCCTAGGAGTCACCTGTTAGATAGGACTGACTCCACAAAGTTATCTTTACCCATGGCACGGTACTGACACCTTTCTAATTGGGGTTACAGGTTGGACCCTAACTTAGCTAGAAGAGGTATGTTGGTTAGATGAATACTTTCCACAGTCTCAGTTTTAGAATCAGTCTCAGTGAAATAACTAACTCAATAGTACAAATTTAGGATTGTTAGATACAGTCAACCTTTAATATATCTGTAGATTCAGAGATCACCCATTAGATTGGACTGATCTCAGAGTTAGTCGATCAATCTTATTATCAGTATGTTTTTAAGATCACTCGTTAGATAGGACTAATCTCAGACTAAGTCAAAATAATTTCATTATCATTAAGTTTAGAGATCACCCGCTAGGTAGAACTGATCTTAGAGTTATTTAAGTACTCTCATTATCATTAGATTCAGAGGTCATACACTAGATAGGATTGATCTCAACTTCTATACCCAGTTAGCAATATCAAAAGATTCAATTATTAAGTATTTCAGTATTAGTAGTAAGTTCAGGCGTCAGTAAAGCAGTATCCGAGTTTTAGTATTCAGTATCACATTGATTTTAGTTATGGTTTATGCATTCATGCATTTGTCCTCATGTAGTACTCTCATGTTATTCAGTTAAGTAATTGTTCATACATAAGCCCTTGCATTTAGCCTTACCTCATCTCGCATACTTAGTACATTACCACGTACTGACGCATTTGCACTATGGTGTTTTACTTTACACCATAGGTTCATAAGTATGAGATCCAGAGCACCCTTAGTAGCTCAGTTCCAGTCAGCAGCAATAGATGTCGCAGTAAGCCCTCTTCACTCGAGGATGATCTTATCTTATTATTGCATTAGACTCAATTACATAGATCAGATAGTTAGAGGTTTTTCAGACAGATGTATCAGTATTCAGTTTTTGATTTTGATTATTTTAGATCTTTTGAACCTTATGGCAAGTTTTTGCCAGTTTTACGCACTTATTATATTATATTATGCAGTGTTCAGGTAAAAATATCATTAGAGGGTTATCTTGTGGTCCTTCGGGATTATGAGCACCATGTGGCATACCAGTTATAGAAAATTGGGGCATTATAAACTTGGTATCAGAGCCTAAGGTTTAACAGTGTCCTAGGAAGTTTAAAAGCCACATCTTGTAGAGTTTTGTACATCAATGTGTTGTGAAACACACTTATGTGAAGGAGGCTATAGGATGTTTTAGGAATATTCTCCCCTTATTTCAGTATTCACGTCATGCAAGCAAGTTTGAGTTCTAGTTAATTGTAGTCTAATCCATTTCTCCCTTTCATTTATAGAATATGCCCCTCCACAGAGCCAATGCCCATCGGAATAATGAGCTACCTTAGTCAGTAGATTCCCTAAATGAAAATATGTCTCATGCTAAATTTGAGCTACTTTCCAGACCTTAGCCCGGGCTGTGATAGCTACTGTGCAAACTAATAATCAGGTTACTGCTTCACATCAGCAAGGTAATGATGCAGCTGCAGCTAAAATTTATGACTTTATGAGGATGAATCCTTTTGAGTTCTTTGGGTATAAGGTAGGTGAGGACCCGCAATTGTATCTTGAGGAGGTGTTGAAAATCGCCAAAGTTATGCATGTGTTTGAGGAGAAAAGCATAGAACTGGCCTCTTATAGGCTGAAAGATATTACTTATGACTAGGTTGTAGCATAGAGGAAGGGTAGAGGAGAGGATACAACTCCTATGACTTGGCAGGTATTCCAGGATGCATTCCTAGATAAGTTCTTTCTGTTAGAGATCAGGGAAGTGAAAGCAAAGGAAATTATGAACTTGAGACAGGGCTTCATAACTGTAAAAGAGTACTGCCTTAATTTTAACCAGTTAGCTAAGTATGCTCCTAGTCTAATAGATAACAGCCGATCTAGTATGAGTAAGTTCGTGACTAAAATGTCTGAGTTAGTGTTTAAAGAGTGTAGAACTGCTATGCTCAACAGGAATATGGATATTTCCAGACTTATGATGCATGCTCAGCAGATTGAGTCAGATAATACCAAGAAATGGGAGTGAGTAAGAAGGCCAGAATGGGTAGTTATAGTTTTCCTCAGCCAGGGTATTAGGGTGGCAATTATTTTTAGCATAGTAAGAAGTTTTTAATCCCAGCTCCATCCTCAGCTTGTGTACCCGCACCAAACTTTAGGGATGGTAGTCATGATAGAGCGTCAAGCTCCAAATCCCAGAAGAGTGCTAGTGGTGTTTGTACTTATCTACTTTGTGAAGAGTGTGGAAAGAATCACCTAGGTGCTTGTAGATCCGATAGTGATGTGTACTTTGAGTGTGGTAAGACAGGACACAGGATGGGAGAGTGTAGAATGCTAGCACAGAAGGGTAAAGATTTACGTCAGTAGGGTACCAATAGTGGTCAGCATCAGAATAGACTTTATGCACTCCAGACCCGTTATGATCCGAAAAGTTTCCCTGACATAGATTCGTGTACGTTATAAGTCTTTTATATTTATGATATGCATTGTTAGATCCCTTATGCTCATTTGAGCTTATGTTTCAGCATGAGTCGGTTAGTAAAGCCATTGAGTCAGTTTAGCAGTCAAGCAATCAGATTTGTATAGTTGTTTTCTCATCTTCTCATCTAATCATGGTATCAAAAATCTTAGACATGTAACTATTCCAAGGCAGAACCTCCTTGTAGTTGCGAGTATGACTCAATTCATGCATCATGCATTAGTTTCAGACTCTCGATGTTCAGTTACAATCCAGTTTGTAGATGCTCTGTGCATCGCCCCAATATATCAGTGAAGTAAGTGCTCTAAGAGGGACATAGTGTCCCAAGGGGGAGATACCCCATAACTACCCGATGTTTCAAGTCTTTAACCCATTCAATTGCATGCTCAGATGTTTTCTCATAAACTTAGTATCCATGATCATTGCATAATCAGTCAAGCATTCAAAAGCCAGTTCAGTCAAGTATTCATGTATTAGAAATGTATGTTTAGCAGAAGAAGCTCAGGTTATTAGTAATTTTAGTCGTGCGTTTACAAGCCAGCTATTCATGCATTAGATATGCATGTCCATTAAGCTTATCATTACCTCAGTTGTGTATCCCATGTATCAAATATGCATATTCAGTATAAGAACTCAAAATATCAGTAGTTCCTATCGTATAGATATGTTTCAGATGTTATCGTTCCTTAAGTAAGTTTAGTCTATCAGAAATCTCAGCAAAGTTAGTCACATTCAAGGACGAATATCCCCAAAGGGGAGATAATATAAGACCCTATAAAATTTCTTCGTCGTTAGAGCTACTAAAGCATACAAAGAAAGGCTTAACACTTAGAAAATTTGACTAAGTGTTGGAACCTTCTTCATTTCATAATCCTTTAAACTTTGATGAATTCATTTGTGACCTTCTCAACCTTCGATTTTTGTTTTTCAAGTTGCGTTGCGATGGGGCAAGGTCATAGTACATTCAGATGAGTTTTAGAATTTTTGGAATCCATTTAGGACACGTTTGGATTTCAAACTAGTATCTAAAGGCTATAAGAAGGAGCAACCTTGGCTACAGCCTTTGTGTAAAAGGCTCTAACCAAGGCTCCGCCCTAGCTGTAGCCTTTGTGGGAAAGGATATAGCAAGGAGCCGCCCTTC
The DNA here is from genome assembly GCF_002878395.1 of Capsicum annuum. Classification (NCBI taxonomy): domain Eukaryota; kingdom Viridiplantae; phylum Streptophyta; class Magnoliopsida; order Solanales; family Solanaceae; genus Capsicum; species Capsicum annuum. The sequence continues at coordinate 160,680,866 of NC_061122.1, read as the reverse complement.
CTAGAGCCTTTGTGTCCAGTTTTTAGCATTCTACCTCCATGTTCTCAAGGTTAATTTGGTCAATTTCCTACCCCTATATAAGTCCATTAACATGGAATTTGTCCTCATTTAACCCACAAAATACTAGTTTTATCTCAAAATTGTTCAAGAACAAAAGCTAGGGTTTCTAAATCAAGACCCCAATCATTAAGATTCCAACGTTAACTTTTCAAGAAGCATATAGTAAGGTATGTAGATGTTGATTCTTGGGTTCCTTCCACCCAAGAAGTTCAAGAATCCCTTTCAAGATTTTAAAGTTTATGTTTTTATGAGATTTCATAATTTATGTGTATTAAAGTTCATGCTTATGTGTTGATGAGTTTTAATTCATGATTTAGATATAAAGTTCTAAGCTTTGATCCTAGTATGTGATAATTATATGATGTTCATGAAAAATCCCCTTCAAGTTGCATGTTGAATGATTTATATGATAATTAGATGTAGAAATTGTTGGATAACCAAAGCATGCTCCCCCTATGTTTGATAAAATGTTTATGTGAAGGAATTAGAGCCATTACAATATGTTGACAAGAAATCCCAATTAGGTTATGCCCATGCATGCCAAGTGTTTGTTGAAAAGCCTTAGTAAATGAATTATGAGCCAATAGCAAGTCTCCCTATACTATTACATGTTTGTAATTCCCAAGTGCTTGAAAAAATATTTTAATGATTGTAATGGCAAATGAAAGTCCATGATCATGATTATTCAAATATGGTAATGTTTTGCTTTTATGTCATTGATTCCTTGGGGTATTTATACCCAAAATTTGGTTGCTTGTCTAGAGTTGAGTCAGTCTCAAGGTTATCTCAGTTGTGCTATAATCAGCAGAATTCAATTAGTCACAGATCTTAGGAAAAATTCAAGATAATTTAATATCATTAGCACTCCAGCTTCAACTCAGTACTCAACTCATATCTTAGTAGTATTCAAGTATCCCATTCAGAGCTCTGTAGAAATCAAGTATTCAAGTCAGAACTTAGTAGCATTCAACTACCTCAAATTCCAGTAATATTCCATCAGTCTTTGAAATCAAGTGAACTCGGCTTAGCTTAATTAATCAGTACTATCAATAACAGATTAAGCTCAGTCTAGTACAGTTTAAGAAAAATAATTAGTTTAGAGTTTTTTAGTGATGAGTAGGAGTTACCACTGAGCAAACCTAGGGATGGGGGCTTACCCGTTAGATAGGACTGAGATCCCTAGGAGCAATCCCTAAGTTCAAAAACTACGTAGCCAGAATAGGTATGAGATGTCACTTGCTAGATAGGACTGACATACTCATGGGTCACCTATTAGATAGGACTAATCCCAGGAGTCACCCGTTAGATAGGACTGACTCCACAAAGTTATCTTTACCCGTGGCACGATACTAACACCCTTCTAACTGGGGTTATAGGTTGGACCCCAACTGCGCTTGAAGGGGAATGTCGGTTAGATGAATACTTCCCACAGTCTCAATTTCAGAATTAGTCTCAGTGAAAGAACTCAGCTCAGTAGTACAGATATAAAACTGTTAGATATAGTCAACCCTTAACATATTAGCAGATTCAGAGATCACCCGCTAGACAGGACTGATCTCAGAGTTAGTCAATCAATCTTATTATCAGTATGTTTCAGAGATCAAACGTTAGATAGGACTGATCTCAAACTAAGTCAAAATCATTTCATTATCATTAAGTTTAGAGATCACCCACTAGGTAGGACTGATCTCAGATTTACTTAAGTACTCTAATTATCATTAGATTCAGAGGTCAACCATTAGATAGGACTAATATCAACCTCAGTACCCAGTTATCACTATCAAAAGATTTAGTTATTCAGTATTTCAATATTAGTAGTAAGTTTAGACGTCAGTAAAGCAGTATTCGAGTCTTAGTATTCAGTGTCACAATGATTTTAGTTATGGTTTGTGCATTTATGCATATGTCCTCATTCATTTCTCTCATGTTATTCAGTTAAGTTATTGTTCATGCATAAGCCCTTGCCTTTAGCCTTACCCCATCTCGCATACTAAGTACATTCCCACGTACTGATGTATTTGTGCTATGGTGTTTTACTTTACACCATAGGTTCAAAAGCACGAGATCTAGACTACCCTTAGCAGCTTAGTTCTAGTCAGCAGCAGTAGACGTAGTAGTGAGTCCTCTTCATTTGAGGATTATCCTTATCTTATTATTGCATTAGACTCAATTTATTTTTAGTAGACAGAGTTAATTCGGGGCGTGTCCTATCAACTCCATAAATCTGATAGTTAGAGGCTTTTCAGAAAGATATATCAGTATTCAATTTTTAGTTTTGAGTATTTTAGATATTTTGAACCTTATGGCAAGTTTCTGCCAGTTTTCCGCACTTATTATATTATATTATATTATATTATATTATGCAATGCTCAAGTACAAATATCATAAAGGGTTAGCTTGTGGTCTTTCAGGAACATGAGCACCATGTGGCATACCGGTTATAGAAAATTAGGGCGTTACAGGGTATTACATAGTGATACCTACCTAAGTTATTGGGTAAAAGACATTTCCAGGGTGGTGATAATTTTAGGGCATAGAGTTCCCAATCTCAGGATAGTAGGGCTCAGTTGACACTATCATATCTTTCCTATTAATTCTGTGCATAGGGTTTTTGTGATGAGAGAAGTGACAAGTGCTTCAGATGTGGTGAGTCAGACCATATTCTTAAAAACTATCCTATTGGTAAGGTTTCCTCCGGGGCATAAAATGTTTTGTTTGCTTTGTCTTCAGATTTTGTGGTGATTTGCACAAGGGTTTCTATGATGAGGGAAGGGAAAGGTGCTTTGACCAAGGCCATATGCTTAGAAACTTTCCTATTGGTAGGTTTTCCTCTGGGGAAAAGAAGGTTTTGGTTTCTTTATATTTAGCTCCAGCACCAAAAAACGCAACATCTAGTTTAGACACTGGTCAAAACTGTCTTTATAGTCTCATTACCCAACAGAACTTTCAGCCATCACCTAATGTCGTGACTAGTATTTTGCAGCTCTTTTCTCTTGATCAGTATTATTTACTTGATTTGGGGTCCACTCTTTCTTACATGACCTCATTTATGGTTGTGCATTTTGGTTTTAGTCCCGAGTGTGTTTTGAACCCATTTTTTATTTCTACCCTAGTAGGTGACTTTGAAATTTTTAGATAAATCTATCAGTAGTGTGTGGTATCTGGTGGTAGTAAATAAACTTTGGTGGATTTCTTTGATTTAGATATGATGGCTTTTGATGTGATATTAGGGATTAATTGGTTGCAATTGTGCTATGCATCTCTAGATTGTCAGACCCATAAGGTCATCTTTAAATTTCCTAATGAGCCTATTATTGAGTGGGAGTATGGTTCCCTAGATCCTAAGGGGTAGTTCATATCATATCTTAGAGCTCAAAGATTAATCTCCAAGAGGTGTCTTTATAACTTGGTCTGGGTTAAAGATTATAACTTGGAGGGTCCTTCTTTGCATTGGTTCTGGTGGTGAATAAATTTCTTGAGGTCTTCCTTGATAAACTTCCTGGTGTTCCTCCTAATAGAGAGATTGAGTTTAGGATTGATATTGTTCCCGACACTTGTCCAATTTTTTTCCCCCTTATAAAATGGTTTCAGCTGAGTTAAAGTAGCTTAAGGATCTTTTGGATAAGGGTTTCATCCATCCTAGTATATCCCCGTAGGGTGAACCAGTGTTATTCGTGCGTAAGAAGGATGGTTTCTTTCAAATGTATATTAATTACCTGCAATTGAATAAGGTGACAGTAAAGAGTAAGTACCCTCTTCCAAGGATAGATGACTTATTTGATTAGTTGCTAGGTTCCAAATTCTTTTCCAAGATTGATCTTTAATCTAGGTACCATCAGCTTAAGATTAGGTAGGTGTATATCAGTAAGACAGCTTTCTATACCCGGTATGGGCATTTCAACTTTTAGGTGATGTCATTTGGTTTGAGCAATGCCCCGATGGCATTCATGGATTTGATGAATAGGTTTTTTCATTAGTTTCTAGACTCATTCATCATTGTATTCATAGATGACAGTTTGGTGTACTCTAAGAGTGAGGTGAATTATGCTAATCACCTTTGAGTTGTGTTGTAGACCCTAAAAGAGCAGCAGTTGTATGGAAAATTTTTTAAATATGAGTTCTAGTTGAACGTTGTCACTCTTTTGGGTCATATTATTTCTAGTTAAGGGATCATGGTAGATCTATAGAAGATTGTTATGGTTAAGAAGTGGCCTAGACCCTCGACTCCAACCGATATTCAGAGTTTCTTGGGTTTAGTGGGTTATTATAGGAGGTTTGTGGTAAGTTTTTCTTTGATAGCTACCCCATTGACTAAGTTGACTTAGAAGAAGGTAAAGTTCTCGTGGTCTAATATGTGTGAGGGTAGTTTTGAGAAGCTAAAGGCTAAGCTAACTTTGGCTATAGTTTTGACATATCTTGACGACACTGAGGAGTTTGTGATTTACTGTGATACCTCCCATGTAGGAATTGGTTGTTTTGTGATGTAGCATGGTAAGGTGATAGCCTATACTTCTAGGCTGTTTAAGGTGCATAAGAAGAATTATCCTACTCATGATTTGGAGTATCTAGTTGTGGTGTTTGCGTTGAAAATCTGGCGACACTATTTGTATGGCGTGCATATGGATATTTTTTCTAATCACAAAAGCCTATAGTATGTGTTCACTTTGAAAGTGTTTAACCCTAGGCAAAGGAGATAACTTAAGCTTCTCAAGGACTATGACATGAGTCTTCACTACCATCCAGGTAAAGCTAATGTTGTTGCTGATACTCTTAGAAGGTTGTCTATAGGTAGTCTAGATTATGTGGATAAGAAGAGGCGGGAGTTGGTGAAGGACATTTACCTTTAGGCTAACCTTGGAGTTCATCTCCTAGACTTTAAGAATGGTGGGGAATTTGTTCAGAAAGTGGTGCAGTCGTTTCTGGGTGTAGAAATTAAGAAGAAGCAAATGTTAGATCCTGTCTTGATGGAAATCAAGGGTAATATAGGTGAGAAAAAGGTGATGGTATTTTAGATTAGTGGTGATGGTACCTTACGATACCAAGGAAGGTTATATATTCCTAACGTCGATGGTATGTAAGAGAGGATCTTGGCTGAGGCACATGAATCATGCTATGTTGTTCATCCTGGTACGATGAAAATATATCATGACCTTAAGGAGATGTATTAGTAGAATAGTATAAAGAGGGATATGGTTGATTTTGTGGCCAAGTGCATAGTGTCTCAACAAGAGAAAGTTTAGCATATGAGGCCTAGAGGACTGTATCAAGAAATTGATTTTCTTGAATGGGAATGGGAAGTGATCAACATGGCTATCATTATCGATCTTCCTCAGTTTCATTCAGTGTGGGTCATAGTGGATAGGATGATAAAGTTGGTTCACTTTTTGCCAATGAGGACTAACTTTTTGGCTAGGATTATGCGAGGTTGTATCATCATAGGATTGTGAAGCTGCATGGGGTGTCTATCTCTATCATCTTTAATCATGGAATGCAGTTTACATCTCACTTTTGGTAGTCAATCCAAAAGGGATTAGGGAATACGGTAAGTCTTAGTACTGCTTTCACCCGCAGTAGGATGGGCAAGAAAAAAGGACTATTCAGACATTAGAGGATATGCTTCATGCATGTAGGATTGACTATGGTGAGCATTTACCTCTTATAGAGTTTGCTTACAATAATAGCTATCACTCTAGCATTGGGATGGCACTATTTAAAGCCTTGTATAGTAGGAGATGTAGATCTCTTATTGAGCGATTTGAGGTCGATGAGGTAGAGATGTTTGGCCCGAATTTGGTTCTCCAAGCCATGGAAAAGGTGAATGTGATTTAGGATAGGCTTAAGGCTTCCTAAATTCACCAAAAGTCCTATGCCGATGTGAGGTGATGAGAGTTAAAGTTTGAGGTTTGGGATAGGGTGTTCCTAATGGTATCTCCCATGATGGGAGTGATGCAGTTAGGTAAGAAGGGAAAGATCAGTCCTCGATATATCGGTCCTCACTTGGTCTTGATAAAGTTTGAGGTTTCGGATAGGGTGTTCCTAATGGTATCTCCTATGCTCTTTGAACTCAACTCTTTTTCAACCTACGTTGGCACTTATTGACCTTAGGTGGCACCTACGAGCCATAGGTAACTTTCATAACTAACAAGGTCTTCTTTTCTGAACTTCTGATTCTTTGGATCTCAATTTTTTACACCTACTTTTGCACCTACGAACCATAGGTAGCACATATGGGTCGTAAGTTCCCACTTCAATGGCCCTAAACTTTAACTTTCACTCCTTTCTTCTATAATAGTGCCCACTTCAATGGCCCTAAACTTCAACTTTCACTCCTTTCTTCTAAAATAGTCCCAAAACCTGATTTCCTACAAAACATAGCTTAAAACCCATCATATCTCACAAAACAACCTAAATAACTTGCATATTTTGATCGTTTTAAATGTTGAAAGTTCTATGAAACCATAGAACATCAACTATTAACGTAATCTTACCAACCTCAAACCAAACAATAGGAGATCAACACCTCCTACCATACAGTACTTCAAACGGTCCATCTGAATACTGGAGTAATAGATGTTATTATAGAGAAACTCAATCAAAGGCAAATGATCATCCCAACTACCTTTGTAATCAACCACGCATACCCTCAACATGTCCACTAAAGTTTGAATAGTCCTCTCTGCTTGACCTTCTATTTACGGGTGAAAAGCTATACTAAGATGAACTTCGGTAGCAAGACCATTCTGTTTGTCTTCCAAAATTGATAGGTGAACTGGGTACCTCTATCTTAGATAATGGCCAAAAGGTCCCTATGAAACTTCACTAACTCCCTAAGATAAAGCTTAGCATAATATTTGGCTGAATTTGAGGTGTTAATTGGAATGAAATGGGCCAACTTAGTCATTCGGTCCACAATAACCCAAATTGAATCATGCTATCACCAAGTACGAGGCAACCCTGTAAGGAATTTCATTTCACCACCTCCCTTTTCCAAGTAGGAATACTGAATTCTCAAAGCATACCACTAGGTCTCGAGAGCTCAACCTTAACCTGTTGATTATTTGGACATTTAGCCACAAATTTCACGATATCCTTATTCATGCCATTATACCAATAAACTTACATCAAGTCATGGTATATCTTAGAGGCTCCTTGGTTAATAGAATATTTTTTGCTAACATTCACTACCTTAAGTCATCCACATTTGGAACACATAATCTTCCCTGATAGTGAAGAAAACCATCCCCCCTTGTGAGAAAACCTCAACCTTCTAATTCTAAACTACCTCTTTCAATGTTTGCAACATAGGATTTTTATCTTGCTTTTCCTTCACTTCTACTTCCAAAGAAGATTTTGACCCATTCTGAACCTAAACACTACCTTTGATTAAATCAACCAATTGAACTCCAAACTTAGTAAGCTGATGAACTTCACAAACTCACTCTTTTCATCATCCTCCACATAAGGAACACTCTTCATAGACAATATGTATCAAACACAATATTAGCCTTACCCAAATGGTACAAGACACTCATATCATAGTCTTTCTATAACTATAGCTACCTTCTCTGATGAAGATTTAGATCCTTTTGGCTGAACACATACTGAAGACATTCATGATCAGTGAATATATCAAAATGATCCCCATAAAGATAATTCCTATAAATCTATAAAGTAAAAATAATCTCTTCCAACTCAAGATTATGAGTGGGGTAGTTTTTCTCATCAGGTTTGAGTTGCCTAGAGGCATATGCTATAACCTTGCCTCGCTGTATGATACAAAACCAAGCCCAACTCCGAAAGCACCACAATATATAACAAAACCATCTAAACCCTCTGATAGAGTCAAAAATAGGGTGGAGGTGAGTCGAGTTTTCAACTTTGAAAAAATTTTCTCACAAGAATCTGACCACTGAAATTTGACCTTTTTTTGAGTCATTCTATACATGGGAGAAGAAATAAAGGAAAATCCTTTAACAAACCATCGGTAGGAACCAGCTAAAACCAAGAAACTCCTAATATTTGATGGAGAGATGGGTCTTGGCCAGTTCCTTACTATTTTGGACTTTTAAGGATCAACTCGAATGCCTTCATCGCAGATAATATGACCAAGGAATGCTACTGATTTCAATAAAAAATCACACTTGTTGAACTTAGCAAATGATTGGTGATCATTAAAGATCAGTAGGACAATCCTAAAATTATCAGCATATTCATCTTCCCTCCAAGAATAAATAAGGATGCCATCTATGAAGACTATAAAAAACATGTCTAAGTACTTATTGAACACCCTTTTCATCAAGTCCATAAAAGTTGCATGAGCATTTGTTAGTCAAAAAGACATAACTACAAACTCAAAGTGACTATATCAAGTCTTGAAGGCTATTTTTGAAATGTTATGCTCTCTGACTCTGAGCTGATAATTGTCGAATATGAGGGCTATCTTAGAGAAATAGTTGGAACCCTAGAATTGGTAAAACAAGTCATCCATCCTACGGATGGGATACTTATTCTTGATTGTTACCTTATTCAACTGACGATAGTTGATGGATATTAAAAAAATCATATTTCTTGTGTACAAAATGAACTGAGCACTCTATGGATAGATACAAAGCCTGATGAAACCCTTATCTAAGAGATATTTTAGCTATTTCATCCTTTTCTTAAGCTTGGATGGAGCCATTTAGTACGGTAAAATTGAAATAGGCTGGTATCTGGAAGGATATCTATTCTAAAGTCAATTCCCACTTGAGAGGAACATCGAGAAAATCATCAGAAAATACTTCTGGAAATTCATTTACTATAGGAACTAACTCAAGACTCGATATTTCAGACCTTAAAAACCTTTTGGAAATTATTTTTCTTCCCATAAGGAAAGAGACAAACCAACCTATAGGCACTGAGATACTACCCTTCCACTCTATGACTAGCTCATTGGGAAACTGAAACTGGACTACTCTACTTCTACAGTCAACTAAGGCCTAACAAGAGTGGAGCCTATTCATGCCATGAATGATATTAAAATTGGTTATGTCTGACACAACAAGATCGACTAAGGTGAATTTTTGGGATACACTAACTACACAATTTCTATATACTCATTTGGCTATGATAGAACTACCAAATGGAGTAGAAACCGAGTAGAATTTTGTAGGATTTTGGGACTGGCACCAAAATTTACTATTATAAATGGAGTCACGAAGAAAAGTGTGGCTCCAGGATTTAACAATGCATAGACATAAAAGTGAAAGTGTCACAACCCAAGACTACACCCTAGTTATGACATGATGCTTAAGGCCACAAGTGGACCCAAGCTAACCCATGATCTTGCACATGCTGTAAAGACTTAAAGAAATAACAAAATATTATGTAGAAGTCATTTATGAAAATATCTAAACGTCAAACAATGACGAAGGTGCTGAATAGTCATTATTGAAAACATACTAATCGTCGGACAGTCTGATAGCAACTAAACATGATGAGCTATTGGGATAGGTCCTCAACTAACTTTGACTACTAAAATAACATGATATAAGGTGCTAAAATGCATAATATATAATATGAATAGTCATCAACTGATGAGGACTCATCAATGCAGGAACTGAGTGATATAGGAATGGACTATGTGTGAGTTAGGAACTGAGCGTACAAACCTATATTATGAAATCAATATAGCACAAAAGAGAGTATGTAATCAGTACTTTAAATGTACAAGTATGAAATATAGGGACTAATTGAAATACATATAGGTAATGTTCATGGAAGTATGAATATGTAAAATAAATATAAGACTAAGTAAGCATATGTGAAAATAATTTGTAAAACTGAATAACTGATAAACTGAATAGTTGGTCATGCAAACCTGAGCTAATATGGTCTGAATACTGAACTGAGACTTTGGGAGATAACATTTAACCAACATACCCCAATTTGAGCTAATTAGGGACCAACATATAACCCCAGTTGGAAGGGTGTCGGTACCTTGCCACGAGTACCAACACCGGTGATGTGGATCCACTAATTAATTATGCCGAAGGACCAGGGTGTTTAGCCTAAACTGATGGGTGACCCTTGAAAGGGTCTCAAGCCTAAACTGATGGGTGACCCCTCATACCTACTTTGGCTTCGTAGTTATGGAACTTAGGTATTACTACTAACGACTCTACCAAATGACAAGGGAGCAGCCATCCCTGTGTTCACTCGCGGCTAAGTCATACTCCCAACTGAAATAAAACGAAAGCATAAACTAGTGAATGTACTAATAATTCATATGCTCAAGTATGATATTCTAAAAATAGCAGTGCACACATAATTTAAACTAATCATGAACATGTTAACTGATGCATTTAATATGATATAGTACCGGTGAGTGCTCATTATTAAAATGTTATGAATCCTATGGAACACACATGGTATGAATAACTTGAAATATTAAAAAATGTAGCATGCATGATCATTTAGGTATCGGTTGTTCATAACCTACCAACATTGAAAAATACCATTAAATATGATAATTTCAAGTAGTAAAATGATAAGAAATTTTATGAATTAAACTCAAGAATCCAACAATTTCATCAATGTAACAAATTATCATGATTAAAGTATGAAAAAACACTTGAAAATATATTAGGAAATACTATTTTATGGTTGAATTCAAGAATTACATAGAGGTATCATGGAATTTATAATTATCTTGAACTCTAAATAAAAATTGAATTAAACTTGAGAATTTGAGGAAACTTTGGGACCTAATGGGTGAAAGGAACCCATTGATGAACATCCATATACCTGAATTTCTTGACTTCTTAAAGGAACTTAGATTTGAGACCTTAGGAGGGTGGATTCTTGGGAGAAACCCTTACTTTTTTCTTAGGAGTGGGAGAAGACAGAATGTTGTTAACTGACTGAAAAGGTGCATATAAGGCCTCTTTTAATGTTCTAAGTCATGGATTAGGTGTTTAAGAAGGAGAAAAAGACTGAAAAGCCCTTTACCTATTAAGTGTCTGCGTAAATTTTACATCGCAACATGGTACGGTGCCTATCAAAGAGCCTAGCTTCTATGACACACCGGAATCATGAAGTCTAGCTTCTGTAACATACTGATATCATAAAGGCTAGACTTCGTGGAACTGCAATATTGCGTAGGCATACTACCTCCGTACTATGCCAGTACCGCAGAGAGCAACCTCTGTGACATGATTAAAACGTAGAGGAACATTGCCTCTATGGTCTAAAATCACCCTGAGCCTCTTCCAAAAATTCCAAAACTCTCCTAAAAAGACCCCTTTAATATTGCTAAACATTATTCAAGTAAAAAATCACTGTTTCGAACATGGGAAGGCCAAAATTAAATGTTTGAAATATTGAGGGTGTCAAAATTCTCATGATACTTGTCTTTAGTATGGAATAATTACTTCGGGGCCTTTAAATATATGACAGATAGTTGAAAAATTTTGTAGGTGCAAGGTATTACAATATCTCTTCCTTGGGATCGTTTATCCCCAAATGAAATAATCTGAACTGAAATACTAGAAAGACTAAGATCATGCACTGAATATTTATGAGCTAAATCATGACTACATGGCTGAATTTGAAACGTAATGCATGGTCTGAAATGAATTCATTAATGCATGCTATGATATGAGGATTGGATAACTGAGCTATTAAATGAGAGAATTCATTTAAGGAAACTATTACCTCATGTTGAATCTAAATTTATAGAGAAAAGATGGGAAAACTTAGCTCTCATATCGGCTTCTGTTTCCCAAGTAGATTCCTTAATGGACTGATTCCTCCATAAAACCTTTACTTAGGCAACTTTTTTATTCCTCAACCTATGAATCTGACAGTCAAGGATTTTAACTAGGATTTATTCATAAGCAAAAGTATCTTCCATGCCCACACTTCTAATGGAATGATTGAAGTTAGGTCGCTAATGCATTTCCTTAACAAAGAGATATGAAACACTGGGTGCACTGATGCTAACTCTGCAGGTTGTTCTAACTCATAGGCTACCTTTCCAAAATGGCTCAAAATCCTATATGGACCAATAAAATGGGGATTGAGTTTCCCTTTCTTACCAAATATCTTCACCTCTTTCATAGGCAAAATATTTAGATACACAAAATCACTAACATCAAATTCAAGCTCTCTTCTCCTCACACCCACATAGGATTTCTAACGACTTTGGGCCATTTTCAACCTTCCCCAAAACAATTAAACTTTCTCCATCACCTTATATACTGAATCTGGCCTTACTAATGTAGCCTCCCTAACTTTAAACAAACTAATAAGAGATCTATACCTCCTACTATAGAGAGCCTCAAATGGAGCCATCTAAATACTGGAGTGATAGCTATTGTTTAGGTAAACTCAATAAAAGGTAGGTGATCATCCCAACTATCCTTAAAGTCGATAACACAAGCTCTCAACATATTCTCTAAGTTCTGAATGGTCCTTTCTGCATGACCATCTGTTAGTAGGTGAAAATCTGTACTCAGATAAACTTAGGTACCAAGACCTTTTTGGAATCACTTCTAAAAAATAAGAGGTGAACTGGGTACCTCTATCTGAAATAATGGTCAAAGGATCCCCATGCAACTTTACTAACTCCCTGAGGTAGATTCTAGCATATTGTTTGGTTGAATAGAAAGTATGGACTGGAAAAAAATGGGTTGACTTAGTCATTTTGTCCATAATGACCCAAATAGAATCATCCTTACAGCACATACGGGGTAATCTCATAACAAAATCCATGATTACCACTTCCCATTTCCAAGTGAGGATGCTAAAATTCTAAAGCGTACAACTAGGCCTTTGATGCTCTACCTTAACCTGCTGACAATTTGGACATAACCATGAATTCTACAATATCCTTATTTATACCATTCCACTTATAGATTTCCTGTAAGCCTCGGTACATCTTAGTGGCTTTTGGGTGAATAAAATATCGCGAACTATGAGCCGTTTCTTTTTCCGTCCCCCCGCCCCGGCATAGCGCTTCGCTTTCGGTTCTTCAGAAGAATCAACTTACGTCTCCCTTCTTCATTGATTTGGGGGAAAAGGAATCGTCTACCAGTTGGGAAGCTAGACATCAAGTAAGTGGTTTGATGAGGATAACTAAGCTGACACGCCGGAGTTGGCTGCTGGCACAACAGGGTGGTGCCTTACCGCACCGCAGGCGGACGCGCGGTAGCGTTCGTGGTGGTGCTTCAGGATTCCAATGTACTACGTCCAAGATCAGAACGAGCTTGCCGGCGGACCACTGCCGTCCCATTCTTGAGTGAGCTGGAGCGCAGCCATCTTATCCACTAAACTAGCTAGAAGCTATCGCTTCGGGTCGAAGCACTAAAAGAAAAGGACCGAGAAATGCGGCGGCATAGGAACCACGGGACCCCCTACTAGTAAAGGGAAAATGGAAGTGCGCTCCTGCGCACCAGCTGAAAAGGCCCTTTCCCTTTTTAATAATAATAAATAAGGTAAGCTTTATAGCTCCAACCTAGTCAAGGGTCTTTGATTCCCTTTGTATAGGTTGGGTTGCTGGATACGGGATCCTCGTAGTAGGCTGGACCAAGATCCAGCCGAGA